>NC_041385.1:82453609-82454255 GCF_002162155.2 Triticum dicoccoides
TCTGTCAGGACCCCGACTCGATGTCACATTGATCTAGCCGGTAACACCTCATATCACTTTGCGGCCTCACGCACGGTATTCCCACGGGTGTCGCCTTACCTTTGCCCGGGACCGTTTGCGCCTTTTGGCACACGTATATGACAGTGTCGCTAGCATCCATATGATAAGGAGCCCGGGCTGACATGGCTAGTCGTAAACCCAAAATGACACAGACTTATAGGGACAGGCATCCATGACCCAGCATCGAACGTGTCGGTCATCAGCGAGTGAATCCAGGCTATAGCACTGGGCTAGCAGGACTCCGGTGAACCGGGCTGTAGCGGGCTAACAGGACTCCGGTATTCATCGCGTGACATTTCCCCGAAGGGACAGACACAGGAACGAAGAAGGACACATGCCGGCCAGCCTAAGTGTTCCGGAGCAGTAGCAAGCTACCATGGCTCGGTGGAAACACTAGGAGACATTTCCCGGTAAGAGAGGCTACTAAGGATAAACAACTAGATAGCCAGATCCCACACATATCAAGCATTTCAATAACATACACACAATATGCTCGATATGTGCAAATACAACATGGCATCACAACATGACTCTACGACTCAAGTATTTATTCATTAGGCTCCGAGGAGCGAGATATTACAAACAG
>NC_041385.1:82460015-82461590 GCF_002162155.2 Triticum dicoccoides
AAGTGTAAAGCATTGGAGAAGATTTATTGTTGATGCTCACACCTCCAGAATATTTAGTTAAAACCTTCTGCTGAACTCATTAAGTTGTTGACTGCGCATTATGGAGAAAATTGTATTTCTGCAACCAGATTCAGCTACTGTCGTTACAACACTGTCTTTTGAGTAAATTGAGACTCCACATCATCACTGACATCGCAGGGCCATTTCTGTCAGATCCGTTGTCGAACTCCTCTAACTTGGAAACTTGGGTTATGTGTTACTCTTTCTTCTGAAGTTGTGCTTCTGTGTTATAAATCTCTGAAGTTGTGGTTCTGCAAAAATCGTGCCGCTGAAGTTGTTTGTTAGTGCTTCAAGTTATTTATCTTCTTTTAGGTTATTTATCACTTGTGTTATTATTATACATCTTGTGCTCATCTTGTTTAGCTTAGGTTGTTGGTACACTTAGTTTTTGGGCCTCAACATATTTACCATTTGTGTTTGAAAACTAAATGAGTAGTTTGTTTATACATTTCTTCAAACCAAACCCTTAATTGTTTTATAACACCTATGTTCCTTCTCTATGAGACATCTGGGTCATTTCACCAAAGCACTCTTCAGCATGGGCCGTGCCGCAGTCTACATATGTATAATAATAACACAAGTGAACATATGCATGAACAGGATATATATCTTTAACAGGATATATATCTTTACCAGTTAAAATTTTGATCAAGTAAACTCAATATTTCTGGGACAATTAGAGTATCCATCGATCATATTTGAACCTAATACCAATTCATTCATCTCCATACCACTGCAGACACAACAGAACAGAGGCACTTCATCACCCACGGCTGAGAAAGCAAGGTAGAATCACCACTGCATACATACTATTTCTCTTTTTTTTTCTGTTCTTTTCAGATCAATATTGTTGTGATCTTTCATGTCTTTTATAACAGGGAAAATGGTTGTATATGATAGACATCGAACCATTTCTGTAAACTGAGTACTAACTGAGTTCCCTAAAAAAAGAACCTTAGTACTAACTGAAATATGATGGAACAGAAAATACAATGAAATCAATACGGAACATGCTAGATAAATATTGCCATGAAACCAGATGACACTGATAATTTTAGTGGAAAACAAAGGACTCTTCTTTTATTTTTAGTGAAAAGTTGGTCCACCGACCACTCACATATCCAATTTCCATGATCCTCAACGGAAGTCAGAAACACAACATATCCATGGACTTCTCATTGTTCAAAATCTTCTCTTAGGATTAACCACAACAGCATATCGGGGGTTCAGGAATCAAAATATCAGTTACATCAAGAGTTAGCAATGACCAAACTGGCATGTAACAGAGACACTATAAAAGATAGCCAACATCCAGTTAGGCCAACATAACAGTGAACAAAACTACTGTCAATCAGCTCAGTTCTAGTGCTGTTGGATTTTTCTCGATTGTATTCTTGCAGTTTTGAAAATTCAGTTTATTCGGTTACTGAAAATTCAGTTAATTCAGTTAGGCACACAAATTTCAGAACTTTTGTGTGCCCTAGTACTTGGTGTTTGTAGAAAACCAGGAGTGTC
>NC_041385.1:82462098-82463375 GCF_002162155.2 Triticum dicoccoides
AATTTCCTGATTAATAATAAATCCAGAAATGAATTTACTGCGTCAGCATGACTTCATAGTGACGTCAGCAAGTCAACGACGTTGTCCAGGTCAAATCTGACCTATGGGACCCACATGTCAGCTGCACAGTGATTTAACAGAGTTTAATTGACTTAACTAAATGGTTAGCCGGGTTAATTAAAGGGTAGGGCCCACCTGTCAGTGGCCCTAGGCCTGGGTTAGCGGGGTGGTTAGGCCCTAATGACCCGCCACGTCGGATTTGCCGGTGGTTGGACGATGGCGACGACCCAGAGCGGCGGTGGCTCGCCGGAGTTACGCCAGAGGCGACGGATCGACGCGCCAAGGGCACCAGGAGGTAGCCCGTGCCCGTGCGCATCTAAGGGGACCAACGGGAGGTGCGGGGGTGGCCGGGGTTCGCCGGAATGGAGCCCGAGGTGGCGGCCGGAGCTCGGGGGTTCGCGGGACTGGCGCTGCAGCTCACAAACGAGGGAGCTGAGGCGCTGGAGGGGCTCTATGGGTCACGGTTAGCGCAACGGTGCACGCCCGTGACCAAATGGTCACTGGGATTTCGCCGGCGACGAGTCCGTGCGGCGGAGCGTCTCGGCTCCGGCGGAAGCAATGGCTAGAGCGGCCCAACAGCATGGGAAGAAGAGGGGAACGGTTCAGTGGCTCACCGCGAGTCCAACGAGCGCGGGGGCGAGGCCGGGAACGCTCTGTGGCCGGCGAATCAAGCAACGACGGCCGTCGGTGCAGAGGAAGAAGATGGCGTCGGTGACGGTGCTCCAGGGTGTCCGGCGTCTTGTGGCTCCGTGGTAGGGACGGGAACGTCACGGCGGAGCTCGGGGGCGCGTCGGAGAGGCGTGGGGAAGGCGGTGGCCGCGGTGGTGCTTGGCGGCGTGCTGCGGTGCGCTCGGGGATCACAGGAAGAGAGGGAAAGAGAGAGCCAGGGGAGGGGGAGCGGTCCAGAGGGAGTGAGAAGGGCCAGGGGCTGCGTGGCGTTGCGGACGGAGTCCAGGGCGACGAGAGGAAGCAGGAGGTGGCCGAGGCAGCGTCGGCGCGCGCCACGCCTCGCCTCTGTTCGTCCTCCTGGCAGAGGAGGAAGAGGACAAGGGGGAAAGGAGGTGGGCTGGGCCTGCGCAGGTGGGCTGCACAGTGTTGGGCTGTGGGTGGCTGCCAGGTAAGGTCCAGGTAAATTCTGTGTTATATTTTTCTGTTCTGTTTTGTTTTTATTTAATTCTTTTGCCACTGTTTTGAATTTAAAAATAATTCAAACAATG
>NC_041385.1:82463612-82477405 GCF_002162155.2 Triticum dicoccoides
GTTATCTCATTTCCTCTTCTCCAACGGATTCGATCATCTCCTCACTGCAATTCACACGCGGATTCCTTCGAGAATGTAGATAACATGCATACACCCGAGAGAGGATTTTTGCCTCCTGGGACGCCAAAATTATTTTTTTAGAATCGAAAAAAATTAGTGAAACAAATCAGGCATGTAGATCGTCAAGTGCTTTACCATTACAAAATGTTTCAGAAAATAACATCTTGGTTTGAACTCCGTACAAAAAAAGCAACACAACACATATCCATTTTGTAGTGATTACCACCCGTCAGTCAATACTCGATATCTAGATACTGGATATCTAGACTTATTTTTAGTTCTAGATACGTTAATTTGTATCCATTTCTACGATAAGTAATTTGGGACGGAGGGAGTAGACAACATAAAATGGTTGGAGGTCCTTGGATTGGAATGATCATTGGAAGAATTTTGTAATAAAGAACTGAAAGGGAGTCAGTTAGTATGGCCACCTAAAGTTCGGTCCAGGATGGACGAAGCTCCAAAAGTTTGAATTTGAGATCGAGGGAGAACTTCTGGGGTTCTGTTGTGGGTTATGATTCCTCGTACAACGCTCACAACCTGAATAGATATGATATTCTGTTGTGAGAAGTTGAAGGATTTGAGGTTGGCTCCTGTTGAAACTTGGCTAGAGATACAACTTTGTTTTGTCATTGGGAAGTGTAAAGCATTGGAGAAGATTTATTGTTGATGCTCACACCTCCAGAATATTTAGTTAAAACCTTCTGCTGAACTCATTAAGTTGTTGACTGCGCATTATGGAGAAAATTGTATTTCTGCAACCAGATTCAGCTACTGTCGTTACAACACTGTCTTTTGAGTAAATTGAGACTCCACATCATCACTGACATCGCAGGGCCATTTCTGTCAGATCCGTTGTCGAACTCCTCTAACTTGGAAACTTGGGTTATGTGTTACTCTTTCTTCTGAAGTTGTGCTTCTGTGTTATAAATCTCTGAAGTTGTGGTTCTGCAAAAATCGTGCCGCTGAAGTTGTTTGTTAGTGCTTCAAGTTATTTATCTTCTTTTAGGTTATTTATCACTTGTGTTATTATTATACATCTTGTGCTCATCTTGTTTAGCTTAGGTTGTTGGTACACTTAGTTTTTGGGCCTCAACATATTTACCATTTGTGTTTGAAAACTAAACGAGTAGTTTGTTTATACATTTCTTCAAACTAAACCCTTAATTGTTTTATAACACCTATGTTCCTTCTCTATGAGACATCTGGGTCATTTCACCAAAGCACTCTTCAGCATGGGCCGTGCCGCAGTCTACATATGTATAATAATAACACAAGTGAACATATGCATGAACAGGATATATATCTTTAACAGGATATATATCTTTACCAGTTAAAATTTTGATCAAGTAAACTCAATATTTCTGGGACAGTTAGAGTATCCATCGATCATATTTGAACCTAATACCAATTCATTCATCTCCATACCACTGCAGACACAACAGAACAGAGGCACTTCATCACCCACGGCTGAGAAAGCAAGGTAGAATCACCACTGCATACATACTATTTCTCTTTTTTTTCTGTTCTTTTCAGATCAATATTGTTGTGATCTTTCATGTCTTTTATAACAGGGAAAATGGTTGTATATGATAGACATCGAACCATTTCTGTAAACTGAGTACTAACTGAGTTCCCTAAAAAAAGAACCTTAGTACTAACTGAAATATGATGGAACAGAAAATACAATGAAATCAATACGGAACATGCTAGATAAATATTGCCATGAAACCAGATGACACTGATAATTTTAGTGGAAAACAAAGGACTCTTCTGTTATTTTTAGTGAAAAGTTGGTCCACCGACCACTCACATATCCAATTTCCATGATCCTCAACGGGAGTCAGAAACACAACCTATCCATGGACTTCTCATTGTTCAAAATCTTCTCTTAGGATTAACCACAACAGCATATCGGGGGTTCAGGAATCAAAATATCAGTTACATCAAGAGTTACATCAAGAGTTAGCAACTACTGTCAATCAGCTCAGTTCTAGTGCTGTTGGATTTTTCTCGATTGTATTCTTGCAGTTTTGAAAATTCAGATTATTCGGTTACTGAAAATTCAGTTAATTCAGTTAGGCACACAAATTTCAGAACTTTTGTGTGCCCTAGTACTTGGTGTTTGTAGAAAACCAGGAGTGTCAATGGGACTAGAATTCACTTGTTCTTATATGGGTTTGTAAAACTTGTTCATGTACTGAACTACTAATGCCTTGTGATGCTCTGAATTACTTGTGATGCCTCTGAATTACTTGTGATCACATTGAGAAAGACTTGTAAAGATGATGATCATCTTTAACAGAAAACAATTTGTGATGATTTTGCTAGTTTGCTGGGTTTTGTCTCCGACCATCGTGTCGTGATGATTTTGCAGGTACCCCGAGAGGCCCTTGAGTTTGCCGGAATGTCGATTAACTTCCGTTCCGGCAAATTCGGGTACTCCATATGTCCTATTTTCAGCAAAGGTCATGCTGAAATTTTCCGTGAATTTTAGCATGACTTTGCTAAAAATAGGACATATGGGGTACTTGTGACTAATGCATGGGCCGGGGTATCTTAGTAGTTAATTAAGTAGGATCAAGTGCCCCGGCGTACTTGTGACTAATGCATGGCTTTTAGGGTGCCTCGGTGTCGATAAAAACTGAAATGATGAAAAGTTAGGATTTTAGGGTGCCTTGGCGTCGAAAAACCCTCAATGATAAAAGCTTAGATTTTAGGATGCCTCGGTGTCGACAAACCCTAAATGATGAGACCATGATCTTGTTCCTTGACAATAACCAACTTTTTGACCAAACTTTGTTTCTATTTAGAGAGAAACATGGCCCACAACGATGAGGCCGGGGGTTCGGGCGGCAAGGCATTCTGGGAGCTGTCCCAGGAGATGGAGGAACAACCTCACTTGTATGAGGCCGCCGCCTTCCCCACCGATCCTGAGACCACGGATGGTGCCGCCGAGGATGACCACACTGATGCCACCACTGATGGTGCCGCCGAGGATGCCACCACTGATGATGGCGGCGCACGCACAGATAGCAGCCAGCCGAAGAGGCAACGGAAGGACCGGCGCCCGATCGTGCTCCGCACCCTCAAGGAGGAAGTTACTGAAGTGGACTCCAACAGGAATCCAACGGCGCCCGAACGAATAGTCAAGGGGTACTCACTTCAGCTCGGGTGCATTGTCCGGAGCACCGTCTCGATCAACACCGAGAACCTGAGGCATCCTGACCGGGGGAATTTGCGCCACCTCCTCTTCACGAAGCTGCACGAACGATACAAGTTCCCCGCTGAATTCGAAAACACAAGCCTCAAAGGGAATAAAGTGAACAATGCTGCCCTCACGAAGATGAGCAAGGCCCTGTCTACTTGGAAAAGCAATGTGAAGAGAATGATCGAGAAAGGTGAGAGTTATGAGAAGATCAAGGAGAAAAATCCTTCGATCACCGAAGATGACTACAACGACTTCAAGATCAATTGCTCGAGCACCGCAAGCTCCCAATCAAGTGAGTGGGGGAAACAAATGCGGGAGCTGAACATAGGGGAACACACACTCGGTCCCGGCGGTTACAGAGTGGCGGAGCCTATATGGGACAAGGAGGAGGCGGACCGTGCCGAGCAAGGCCTACCGCCCCTCTTCGATAAATACGGTGACAAGCAGACCAGGAACTTTGTCAGGGCCCGGTACAAGAAGGACCCGAAAACAAAGGAGCTTACCACGGATCCGAAGACCAGGCGGCTTGAGCTTGTTCTGGTAAGGAATACACCCCCGCGTAATTAGCTCCATATGGTTGCATTCTAATTAATGAAGTCGAATTTCTAAATGGTTCACATTCCTTCCGCAGGCGACTGAAAGCAGTAGCGCGGGGTCGACTCAGAGCAACCCTTGGGACACCACTCTAAATAGGGGGTTGAATATAATGAAGAACAAGGATAAGCTCAGTAAGCCGATGTCAGCTGGTCGTGTGGCCGGCAAAGGCTTGTCGACAAAATGGGGGTCATACTATACCGCTGGTGTGCGGAAGGAGAAAAAGACCAGCTCGGAAAGCCAGGCGCGAGAGGTTCAAGAACTCAAGGCACAGGTGGCGTGGATTCCGGAGATTGTCCAAGAGCAAGTTGAACAACGACTCGGAGCGACGATCACCGCCCTTGTGCCTACCTTGATCTCGGGGTTGAGTGCGTGGATTGCGGGCGGCCAACAGGGGCCGCCCCCGATTCCTAGCTTCACGGCCAGCAACTCGCATAATGCGATGGCGGGGCCATTGGTGCCTCCGGCGGAGGCGGCATTGGTGTCTCCGACGCCGGCACGGGAGCTTAATGCACCTGGGTGTACGCCGGCCGGCACCTCTTCAGCAAGCGGCCGCTCCGTCAACTGCACGCCCGCCGTTGGCGGTGCCTCGACATTAGCCGAGCTCGACGCCATCATCACGGTAACTAATTAAGCCTCTCTCGGCCGAGGACTTCATCTCCTTGCCTTTGACTGGGCATCCCTGACGCCCTACATGTTTTCGCAGGGCGCCGCCGACGTTCCGTGCACTCTCCTCCACTTCGTGAACAATGAGTTGGTCGATGTCGCCAAGGGCAAAATCGTTCAACCGGGCAACCCCTTGTTCCACGGTACCCAGATGCCACCCAACTTGTTTAGGGTTCAACTGGTTCGGGTGCTGCCAGGCTGCGACGACTTGTTACCTCCGATTCGACCCGTCGGGGCCGACGATGATGACGTGATGACCCTCAGCGCCTGCCTGAGCTGGCCCTTGCTTTGGCCGAAGAGCCAGATTCGTTTGGGGGCGGGGGACACCACCCCAAAGACAACACCGCCAGTCGTGCCGGCGCCAAGTCGGCCCCATGGCAAGACCGCCGTAACGGTGCCGGACATCCCTATGCCACTGGATCCAAACATGCATATGGCACAGGATCAGAACGACGACGACGACGATGATGATACATTTGGCAACGTCGATCAGTACTTTGCCGAGCATGGGTACGATGGCGACTTCATGGGGCCTCCTTCTCAAGAACCAAACCCAACAAAAGACGTGTGCGATCTAGCTCGTACCGCGGAGAAGCCAAGTTGCAACAGGCGCCGTCTGGCGTTCAGCTCTCAGGAGACGCCTCCAGCTGCCGACTTCACTGAGCCTCAGATAGGCGAGGTGCGAAATATTATCAGCCCCAACACACTCAAGAAGGCGGTCTGTGAGCAGAACTCGGTCCCATTACAGGAGAAGAAGAAGGCACGCAAAAGAAAGACTAAGAAGGGTGCGAGCCAGCCGGCACCGAGTACGATCCGTGCTCAGGACGGGCCACCTTCACCGCAGGATATCTCGAGGAGGGTGCATGTGGCGGGTAGGGCGATGCTACCACCAAATATGCTCAATGCTGCAACCGGTGCTATGCGGAGTCTGCACGACAGTGTTCTTTCTTTGGAGAAGCGGCGTCTCAGAGAGAAGGATGTGGCATACCCGGTTTTCGTGGCCAAGGTGCCAGAGGGCAAGGGCTTTGTGGATGGCGACATCGGGGTACGATCGTCCTGCGGTTTGATGACATATTTGCTATGTTTAACCTTCATCCGCTGCACTACACCTTCGTTCGGCTATTTTCGCTGAGTATGGAGATGCGGATCATTCGCGACAAGACGCCGGACATCGTGATAGTCGACCCCTTCTACATGCGTGCCAAGATCTTGGGCAGCGCTGGGGACCGGCAAGTCGCGAGTTCTTACCTCGAAGGCGTCATTCTGGCAAACCAAGATAAGGATAACTTCCTCGTGCCTTACTTTCCCGAGTAAGTCCTCCCCTCAATCGGCCCGTAACATATGAATTCTTACTTTTCGATCGTTTTTCTTTTAACATTCCGTGTTTTCTGCAGTGACACACGTTGCACGCTCATCCTCCTAATCCCCAAATATTCCATGGCCACGTATTTCGACCCGGACCGTCAGTCGAACGTAGACTACACAAATGTCAAGAAGGTTCTTGATGATGTTCTCCCCGGCTACGCCCAATCTGGAGGCACCTTCACCAGGCCTATTCGTAAGTACGGCAAGCACGTGTTCTCCCACAATACGACGTTCTGCTGCATCAAGCAGCCGCCTGGCGGTCAGAAGGGTGCCTACTATGCCATCCATCACATGCGGGCGATCGTACGGGACCATCATCAACTTCTGCTACCGAGTAAACTCCAAGATTGGGCCGCGAGCGTGTCGGCAATCCAGGACGCGGACCTCCAACAAGAATTCTTTCGCATCCAGTCGGAGTTTGCGGAAATCATCCATCAAGATGTCCTTCGTACCTCGGGGCAGTTCTACCTCAGAAATCAACCGTCCAACAGTGACATCGACACAATGCTACAAATGCAGGATGACAACGCCCGTTCTTTCATGACTCCCACGATAGACGGCGGCTTCATCCACGCTCCGGTCCCTTGAGTCGAGTTGTCTAGTTCTGAAACATCGATTGGCTCATGTTGTAATTAAAGTTTAATGAACTTGTAGTATGTCTGTTTGGTTTCGAGAGTCGTTCAACTTAGATGTAATCGATGCTATTAATGTCTTGCTTTTCTCTTCCGATCGTTCTGTTGCATAATTATATATTGCTTATGTATTGTATGTGAATTGGTACTAACATTTCGTTTGGCTAGTGCATAGCGATGCCGACGTATGTCGTGTACAAGGGTAAGGTTCCCGGAGTCTACGATGACTGGGAGGAGTGTCGGAGACAGGTTCACCGATTCAGCGGTAACAGTTACAAAGGGTACACCACTAGGGCCGAGGCCGAATCTAGATACGCCCGCTATCTAGCGGGAGAGGGGAGGGAGCGTTGGAGGAACCGGATGAAGACGAGTTTCATCGTGATGATGCTCATCGTGATGACCGCAGCTCTCTTCTATGTGATGGTAGTTTAGATGATCGATATCGACTTGTAATGCGAAGACAAACTCGCTACTCGCGGTCTCGAGACTTGTAATGTAATGTTCTATCTTTGTTCGGTCTTTTTAATTCGGAGACTAATATGATGAATTGTATTCGGAGACTAATATGATGAATTGTATTCAAAGACTAATCTTCTATTGTATTTGATGAATCTATTGTTGATGTGTGCTGTCTATATTTTGTCAAATTATACATTTTGTAACCTGTGCAAAAAACAGAAAATAAAAAAATAAAAAAAACCTAATATTCATACTAATGGCGCATCACACGACAGTGCGCCATTAGTATGACAGTGCATACTAATGGCGCATCACCGGGTAGTGTGCCATTAGTATGCTGCGGTTACTAATGGCGCATCCAGAGGTGGTGCGCCATTAGTATGCCAAAGCACCTGGGTATACATGCCCCCTGGGAGGCATACTAATGGCGCACCCTCGCATATACTAATGGCGCACCAGGTGGTGCGCCATTAGTATACCAGATACTAATGGCGCACCAGGTGGTGCGCCATTAGTAAAAATTACTAATGGCATGCTATCAATGGCGCACCAGTGATGCGCCATTAATGGCCATATTAGGTGCGCCATTAGTAGTGGTATTTCTAGTAGTGATTGGTTTCGGGCCCAATGCATGGTAGTAGCTGTTTCATGGATCACAAACACAGAACTCAGTTCCCGAGGATAGCTTCAATGAGACAACCCACCATGTACTCCTACATGGCCTTTCACCGCTACCTTTACCAAATCATGTTCAAACACTTAGCTCACACACTGTAGGACATGTTCACACACCTCTGATTCACCCCCGATGAATCAGACCTGACTCAACTCTAAGCAGTAGCAGGCATGACAATCAAGCATGAATGAGTAGGCACAACAGGGCTCAAACAACTCCTACTCATGGCAGTGGGTTTCATCTATTTACTGTGGCAATGACAGGTCATGCAGAGGATAAAGGGGTTCAGCTACTGCAGCAAGTAACAGATGAATCGTTGTTGTCCTAAGGCAATAAAAGAGAGCAGGAGCGAGAGAGTAGGATTGTATCAGAATGAACAAGGGGGTTTTGCTTGCCTGGCACTTCCGAAGATAATATAGCTCTTCATTAGTGCCATCGATCACGTCGTCGGTAACAACGTCTACTCTGGGGGCAACAGATACCGGCAACAGAGAGAAGGCACAATCAATGCAATGCACAATATGATGCATGATCATGACAGGGCAAGATGTTGTGATTTGATCTAATGCAACTAAAACCAGATTAAATGAAGTTGGTTTGAACCAAAGATTCAAAGTCAACTCCATATGTGATTATTTAAATGCCACTTATTTGATTTGACCTGATCAACAGGCATAAGTTGTTGAAACATGCATGATAATGCCATAATCAGATTCTTTGGAATTTTTTGATCATTTTCATATATAAATTATTTGATTTGGAGCTACGGTTGATTTTCTATGAATTTTTGAAGTTTTAAACATTTTTTGGAATTCCCTGGATTATTTTAATCCAGAAAATCACTTATTGCATTAGCAGTGCGTCAACGTGACGTCAGCAAGGTCAACAGGGCTTCCTCGGGTCAAACCTGACCAGTGGGGTCCACTGGTCATTGACCCAGTCAACTAACTAAGTTAGTTAGCCCTAACTAACTAGGCAGGGCCCACTAGTCAGTGACTGTAGTAACTAACCTAACTAGTTAATTAGTGCTAACTAGAGTAATTAGTCAGGCGGGTCCTGCAAGCCAGTGAGAGAGAGGGGGAAGTCAAACCGAGCAGTGGGGTCACCGGTGTTTAGCCCCTGGCGAGTCCAGACGCGGCGGTGCACTGCGGGATTCGCCTATAAAGCGTTGTTTGGCGCACAAGCACAACTACGGGATGCGGGAGCTCGTCCGGATCCAACCGTGGTGGAGGTGCGGCTAGGGAGTGGCCGGAGTGGCACCGGCGACGAGCTTTGGCGGCGGTAGTAGTTCGGGCAATCTTGGTGTGGCGCTACAGTGCACGGGAGGAGGCGCTATGGGTGTCTACAGGCTCATGAGATCGTGCTGAGCACGACGGTGGGCTCGGGAACGAGCTGCGGTGGATGTGGCCACGGCTACGCCATGGCCGGTGGCGAGAAGCTCTCGACCATGGTGGGAAATGAAGCTAGATGACGAGCGCGAGCTTGAGAAAAGAGGGGAGAGGAAGAGGGGCTCACGACGAGTGCAGAGGTGGCCTCGGCGTGCTCGGGGAAGGCTCAGTGATGGCGGAAAATCACCGGCGATCTCCGTGGCCGAAGGAGGAAGAAGGGGGCAGGGACAGCGCGTCGGGGCTCTTCTGGTCGCGTGAGACAAGGAGGAGGAAGAGGGCTGAACAGCGGAGCTCGAGGGCGTATCGGAGAGGCTTGGGGATGGCTGTGGCCGCACGAGCGCTGATCGGCGGCGACGGCTGCGCTCGGATGAGCTCAAGGTGGAGAGCCAGGGGAGGGGAGAGGGTGCAGCAAGTGAGGGAGAGGAGCGAGGGGACACGGGGCGTCATCGTGGCGCCGCTAGGAGGGGCCGGGGAAGCAGGAGGTGGCCGGGGCAGCGTCGGCGCTCGCCACGCACCTATTTGTCCTCCTGGCAGAGGAGGAAGAAGACGGTGCTGCCCCTTTGGGTTGGGCTGCTACGGTGCTGGGCCAGGTGGGCTGCCGGTAAGTCCAGGTGAGTTTGCTCTCTCTCTCTCTCTCTTTTATTTATGTTTTTCTATTTTTCTGTAATCTTTAGGGCTTTTCTAAAAATACCTAGACCCTTTCAGAAATCACCAAACTGCACATGCCCACTGTATAGAATATATCCAACATGGGACATTTCAATTTAGGATTATTTGGACATTTAAAATATTTACTAACATTTAAATGCCCAAATTCAAATACTATATGATTTAATTCAGAGCCCAAATATGTCATGGAAAAATGTGCAACACCTCTGGTTATTGTTTCCAACATTATCCAGAAATGATGAACATTTTTAAAAACCATTTGGAATCACTGGGAAAATTTTAGTTGAACCTAGTGAATTCCTTTGATGCTAGGGTTTGGGCAATCCCCATTTCAAATTCATTGAAATTTAAACATGATGCACACATGAAGGGCTAGCCTGGTGCAAACCAAATCTAGGGATGTGACAATGTCTCGATTACTAGGGAGCGAATCCGCTTGACCTAGCTTTCGATCTGTTGTTTCTTGTCCTGAATCGCCACCGGGTCGTCCCTTTATATACACAGGTCGACGCCCAGCGTCTCATGAAGTCCCGGCCGGCTCATAAACAGTGTCCGACTCGGTGACTATCTATTCATGCCTTACAACACAAGTCATACATATATGGCGTTTACCCTTACAAGCCTTAGGTCACCTTTGGGCTTTGGGCCCTTAACTAAACCGCCATCTTCAAATATCTTCGTGGGCTTCATATGATGAATCACCATAGGTATAACCCGGCCCCTCCTGGGCGGGCCATACCTAATAGTTATATCCCCAACATTAGGCCCTAGATTGATTTGAACTGGTTCATGTCAATCTTCAATACTTAGAAAAAATCTTCTGCTCTTCATTGTGCGAGAGTTTATAACCCGCCATGATGTCATCTTCTGGATTTGTGATAACCCGCCATGACGTCACCTGCCATTAATTCACACTTTATCCAACATATCTCAATGGATCTTTATCTTAATAACCGTCCCGAGAATCAAGGCGCCTGGGCAGCTGGATAACCATGTTTTGGCCTCCTCGTTTTTTGTGCCCACTTATTAGCCATTCCTTATAAATAGCCATGACTGGTCTTCTTCTCATTCTCCCCCTTTTCCATCATCTTCTTCCTCTTGCGACCCTCTGCCGCTTGAGCTCCGCCACCGTCGTGAAGCACCTCGTCCTCCTCAAACTTGGCCGCTGCATCAACCTGTGTCGAATCAGAGTACGCCGGCACTCCCCTGCAGTCGACTCTGCACCTGTAAGTGCTTCTCCTCTAGTGCGTCAGATCGTATTAGGGTTCCGACTGTTCATCGTGTTCTTCGTAGTTTCTTCATAGCTCTTCCACCATAGCACCTTTTGATCTAGAAACAGTATAGAACTTATGCGGTAGTTGTTTTGCCTTCGCCTTCAATACCAGCGGACCCCCTTTCCTTGGGAAGAGATCTCACTAGAGCTTATGAACTCGCCTATACTGGTTTTTAAGGTCTTGAATTATTTCCTTTTTCTGAACTGCCACTGATCTGAAATATACTTGCAATCTGTGAAATCTGTTTGTGCCGTACTTAGCAAAAAACTGCACCTGGATAGATCCACCTAGTCATGGCGGCTCATACCACTGGCTTTAATTCCAATGCTCAAGAGATAACATCAAACTGCTCATGGCGGCTTAGATAACCTGACATAATTAGTCATATACCATTAGGCCCCTTTGTAAGGCGCCATTCTGAATATGTGATGTAATACTTTTTCCTCCGGCTTAAATTTGAACTGGCAAATTTATTCTTTTCCTTTTAGGCTTCCCTCTTCACAATGCCGCCCAAAAAAACTACTTCCTATAATTGGGTTTGCTCCATCATCACGGATAATACACTTGAAGATTTTGTGAAAACCGGCTATTTGCCCAAAAAGGATGTCATGTCTTACTGCCCCCCCTAAACCAACAGAAGAGAAACCTCAGCCCAAAGAAGGGGGAATCATTGTCTTCACTGATCATATGAACCGGGGCTTTTCCCCGCCCGGCTCTAAGTTCTTTAGGGACGTTCTGCACTTTTTCAACCTCCATCCTCAAGACATCGGACCCAACTCCGTGTCTAACATATGCAACTTTCAAGTGTTCTGTGAGGTGTACCTTGAAGAAGAGCCCAACTTGGAACTTTTCAGAGAATACTTATATTTGAACCGCCAGAACGAATACTCCAACGGACCTAGTTTGGAACATGGCAGGGTCTCAATCCAACGCTGGAGAGATGCCATTTTTCCTTATGCGCAGCCACCGAGTCACCCCAAGGACTGGAACCAGACATGGTTCTACTACCAAGATACTTCTCCGGCTGATGAGAACCCTCTGCCCGGCTTTTGCGCCCTGCGTCTCGAATCCAATCATCCGCTCCCCGATAAGTTGTCAGCTGCTGAACGCAAGAAGCTCGCCCCTACCATTGCCAAAGTCAAGGCTCTGTTGGGGAATGGCTTAAATGGCATTGACCTGGTTCGATGCTGGGTGGCATGACGGATCATCCCCTTGACCGTCGCCCCGGTTTAATGTGTACCTACACGGGCGAGACAAAGGATCCACTGCGCCACAACTCCGAGGAGTTGACTGATAACCTTATCAATGAGATGATAAAGTCCCTTCTGAATGAGAGCCTAGGTGATTGCAACAAGGTGGGCCTAAGCCCTTTCTGCGCAGCTAACCCGGCTCTAGGGGTAAGCCTCCAAACTTAATTAATTTACCTTTATCTTTGACGCTTTATCTTAACTCAACCTTTGATGATTTTCACAGGCTGATGACGAGTTTTGGAAGAAAGAATACGACCATGAAGCTGCAAAAAGGGCCAGGAAGGCCAAGAAAACCGCCAGGAAAGCCACCAAGAAGAGAGGAAAGAAGCCCAATGCTTTCGATTTATTGCAACTGGACGACACCTCTCAGTCAGAGGTAGCCCTTGATTCTCTTGGCTCTTTTTTCAACCATCTTATTGACACTAACTATCATCAGGATGACACGGGAACGCGTCAGGGAATGGAAGAAGAGGTAACTATTATTTCCTCCGAGTCCGATCCATTGCCAAGACAAAAAATCTGAAGAGTAACCCGGAAAGTAAGATTTTCACACCCCTTAGCTCATCTGGATCCTAACTTTATTTTGAAGCAAAAACATCATGAGAACCGGCGGCAGACTCGGACACAAGGATGTGGAACTCTCCTCCGGCTTACCGAACACGCCGAGGAAGCGCCGAAATGAGGTCACCCCCGACTTAAACTCTTTTTATCCTTTGGCGGGTCTCACTCGCCAGCCACTCAATTCTTCTGACTCAAATTATCAGGAAACATCTCATTCTTCTTCTGGCAATTCAATCCAGTCCAATATGCCGACTTTCAAGACTGCTCCCGGGTAATGGCAAATTACTTACCATTTACTCATTACAATCCTTTTATACTTGTACTGACCTTTATGACTCATGCAGTGGAAAAGCAAAGCCCAGCAAGAGGGCAAAGAAGAACAAGCCGACTGAAGAGCCGAAAGCCCATGAGCCGAAGCTCCAAACCGCAGCTCCCGAGGCCTCTATTCCTGAACCGTCTGAACCGGTTCATGATATCACTACAAAAAAAGACACATCCGTGACATTTTGGGCCGAACAAATTTTTTCCTATCATACATACGACACTTCTATGATGATAATTGTGACAAAACCCGGTATCATCATAGATGTGGTGGGCTCCTACTTCTATGACAAAAAATCATGATAGAAAATGGGCTTTTCATCCTGGGCGGGCCGGAGACGCAGCTGCATGACATTCTTTGGGCCGTCCATGACGGAAAAAACTGTGGTAGAAGCGAGGGCGAGGAAAATTTTGGGGAGTTCCCAATTACGGTGGGAGGTAGGGGGCCGAGCGATGCACGTTTCTCTCGTACACGTACGCGCGTGTGTGCGAGGCGTTGGCTCTAACTGAACCCGAGCGAGGTGTTGGGCTCTAACTGAACCCAAGCGATTGCACTGCAAGCTACGTGTTACTGAACCCGATCAATCGATCAATGGCTGTTAACTGAACCCAGCAATTCCTTCGCTACTACTGATAACTGAAGCCGATCGATGCTGCCTCTGGGATG
>NC_041385.1:82477912-82486286 GCF_002162155.2 Triticum dicoccoides
GGTGGCGTTGCCCCTGGATGAACAGGACCCCGTGGTGTGGAGGCCTGGATGAACAGTAGACGGCGGAGGGGTGGTTGAACAGTAGCCGGTGGAGTAGTGCACGGTGGAGGCTGGATGAACAGGAGCTCGTGGAGGCTAGAGGAGGTCGACGGTAGCCCATGAAGGCTGGAGTAGGTCGACGGTGGAGATGAACAATATCCCGTGGAGTCCCGTTTTGCGGTACGCCACACCCTTCCCGATGAACACGACCCCCGTTTCGACCATAGCGCTCCAACACAAGTTCGTTTCGTCCGTTTTGCGGTATGCCACACCCCTCCCGATCAACAGGACCCCCGTTTCGACCGTAGGAGGTCCGTTTCCTTTGTTTTGCGGTACGCCACACCCCTCCCGATCAACAGGACCCCTGTTTCAACCGTAGGAGGTCCGTTTCCTCCGTATTGCGGTGTGCCACACCCCTCCCGATGAACAGGATCCTGTTTCGAACGTGGCCAGTCGAACACAAGGCTGTTTCCTGCTTTCTATGGCACGCTAGGCCTCGTTTCCGTCGCCTGTTCCATCCAAACCCTCCCGATGAACACGACGATGCATTCCATTCTGACCCATCTGGTTGGCTCCCCATGAACACGATGACGATGTTGTTTCTCCGTTCCACCCAGCCATGTACACGAGCCCTGGCCGTACATATGCGCGAGTAGGCGTTTGAGACCCCGCCCGTATGTACACATACGGGGCCGTATTTTCTTTCTTACGCACTGGCCACTGTGCATACGTGTACGTGCTACGTGCGCGCCTCTACTACGACACGTGCGCGCCTCTACATCAACCAGTATATATGTACTTACACGTTCGTGACCAGAATGACAACGCTACATACGCTTCGACCAGGTGGGTCCCGACTGTCAGGCACTTTCTTGCGTGCGAAGATGTAGCTGGTGGGTCCCAGCAGTCAGGGGGAAACATTTTTTCGTGAAATACGGTGGCCCGTCCGGTGGGTCCCCGCCGTCAGGTGGAGGAATAACTATTTGTCGCATAGTAAGGAGGCACTTCCTTGCTGCGGCCGTGGACCCAACTGTCAGCCTCTCCACATACAGTCCACGCCCGATGCAAGCCGTTCCTTGACCACATTGACCACGCCGCACCGAGAGCACCAGGGCAGTGGACGATGGCGAGGCCTAGGAAGGGGACGAGGCGGAGCCAGAGAAGATGCGGCAGTGGATGCCCACGCGTAGAGGAGTACGAGGGTTCCCTGGTTCGCTGCAGTGTGAGGCTGCCATCGCCGTAGAATAAAAGGGGGTGTGGGTGAGTAGAGGGATGGCCTGGCCAGCGGTGGGAGTAGTAGGCGGCGGTGAGGCCTCCGCCGCATCGCAGTCGGCCACGGGAGGCAGGAGCACGAGGCACAACCGATGCTGGTTTGGGCGGCTGGAGCAAGAAGACCAGAGGTTCAAGAAGCACTACGCCCCGTTAGATGGACATCGTATGGTCACTGGAGCTAGAATCATGCATATTGACTAAGCTGACAAAGACCTCCGTCCCCGTCAACTTAGTAGGCCCACAAGTCAGCCTGCCACTATACTGGGTCCCAGCTAAGAGGGGTAGTATTCATTTTTTTGTGCGTAATAAGGAGGCACATCCTTGCGTGCAAAGATATAGCTAGTGGGTCCGAGCTGTCAGCGGCGGTAACGTTTTTTTCGTGAAATACAGAGGCCCTTTCGGTGGGTCCCTGATGTCAGGTGGAGGAATCATTATTTTGCGTGTAATAAGGAGGCATTTCCTTGCATGCGGCCGTGGACCCAGCTGTCGGCCTCTGCATGTACACAGTCCACTTCAGATGCATGTCGGTCGTTGACCACGTTGACCAGGCTGCACCGAGAGCACCAGGGTGGTGGACGACGGCGAGGCCTAGGAAGGGAACGACATGGAGGCAGGGAAGACTCGGCAGTTGTTTCCCACGTAGAGGGGAGTACGATTGTACGAGGGTTTACTGGTTCGTCTGCCATCGCCGGAGAATAACAACAGGTGTGGGTGAGTAGAGAGATGGCTAGGCCAGCGATGGGAGTACGGTGGGGCAGTGAGGCCTGCGCGGCAGCACAGCCGGCCGCGGGGAGGAGGGAGCAGGCAGTCCCGCCGGCGCTTGTTTGAGCGGCTGGAGCAGGAAGAGCAGAGATTAAAGAAGCACGACGGCCGTTGGATGGCCATCCAACAGTCACTGCTTGTGCGTCAACCTTTTTTTAGGAAAGCCTCAAATCTGTGGAAAACATCATACAACCCATCTGCCATTATTTCTAATAATTTACAGCCCATTTGCTAATTCTTAAGGTTTTTTTTGGAGCCCATATTCTTTTTGTTAGCATTACAGCCCATATTGTGGCCACGGTTAAAAAATTATATGAAATTTTGCATATTTTGGTGCGGTCCGAACTGTTTTTAATCCTGAAATTTCGACTCACATTCAAATTGATTTAAAAAATAAATGTATATCAATATAAAATCCAACAAATTCTCCACGCATAAAAATTAATGTAGTTTAAAATCTCGAAATGAAAAAAAAGATATTAAAAACTAATTGACGGTTTGATGTATTTTAAAAATGTACATCCCATTTCTCATTACTGATGGGCCATTTTCTCGGCCAGCCGAATGAAAGCTCTCCTCATCTTGAAAGATTTGCAGCCCAACAGGCCTACCAAAGCGACTTACTTGGCAAATCACAAAAAAACTGGGCTGTGGCCGTGGACCCAGCTGTCAGCCTCTCCACGTACAATACTCTTCCGATGGAATGTCGTTCACCACATTGACCACGCCGCACCGAGAGCACCAAGGCGGTGGACGACGACGAGGCCTAGGAAGGGGACGACGCAGAGCCGGGGAAGACGCGGCAGTGGATGTCCATGCGAAGAGGAGTACGAGGGTTCACTGGTTCGGTTGCAGCGTGAGGCTGCCGTCGCCGCAGAATAACAGGGGGTGTGGGTGAGTAGAGGGATACCCTAGGCCAGCGGTGGGAGTAGTAGGGGGCGGGGAGGCCTCCGCAACATCACAGCCGGCCACGAGAGGCAGGAGCACGCGACACGACCGACACTGCTTTGGGCGGCTGGAGCAAGAAGATCAGAGGTTGAAGAAGCACTATGACCGTTGGATGGATATCATACGGTCACTAGAGCTAGAATCGTTCATATTGACTAAGTTGACAAAGCTCTCCGTCCTCATCAACTTAGTAGGCCCACAAGTTAGGCAGCCACTATGGTGGGTCCCAGCTAGCAGGGGTATTCATTTTTTGGTGCGTAATAAGGAGGCACTTCCTTGCGTGCGCAGATATAGCTGGTGGGTCCGACGTGTCAGCGGGGGGAACATTTTTTCGCGAAATACAGAAGCCCTTCCCACGTATAGTGCATGTACAGTGCATAATAAGGAGGAACTTTCCTTGCGTGCGGCCATGGACCTCGTGGGTCCCAGCCGTCAGGCTCTCCACATACAGTCCTCTTCCGATGACTCTCTGTAACGCCCCAGATTCGATGCGCCAGGTGTCATCCAGTTATTCGCCGTTGTTGCCATGTCATTTGCTTGCGTGTTGCATTTTGCCATGTCATCATATGCATTTCATCTGCATGCTTTTAAAACTTGCATCCATTCAGGTTCTGCCGGTTCTCTCCGTTGTCCGTTCGGAGTCCAGACCACTCGTACGCGCCCGTCGCCCCTCTCAGACCTTGTTTCGTGAGCGGGATAAAAACATTCGCGGAATGGGTCGGTATTTGCCGAGTGGCCTTGGTATATCACCGGTAGACCGCCCGTCAAATTTCGTTCCATTTGGAGGTCGTTTGATGCCCCAACGGTTAACCGGGTAGCCGCAAAGGCCTCTTTTGTGTGCAGCCCAACACCCCTCCAAAACAGCCCAATAACCCATCCAAGTCACCTCCATGCTCTCGGTCGTTGGATCACGCTTGTGTGGGAGAAAACCGCTCCTCATTTGGACCCTGCTAGCTCCCTCTACCTATAAATCAGTCCCCTCCCCCGAATTTTCGGGCAAACCCTAGATCAAACCTCCCTCTCGCCCGCCGGACATGTACGCCCACCGCCGGACACATCCACCGCCGCCAGCCACCACCCTCCCGGGCCATGGCTCATACGGTGTGCCCTAAGAACGAGATATTGTGCAGCTCCTATCGGGATTTGTCGGCACATCGGGCGGCTTTGCTGGTCTTGTTTTACCATTGTCGAAATGTCTTGTAAACCGGGATTCCGAGACTGATCGGGTCTTTCTGGGAGAAGGAATATCCTTCGTTGACCGTGAGAGCTTATAATGGGCTTAGTTGGGTCACCCCTGCAGGGTATAAACTTTCGAGAGCTATGCCCACGGTTATGTGGCAGATGGGAATTTATTAATGTCCGGTTGTAGATAACTTGACACCAGATTCGAAATAGAACGCATCAACTGCGTGTGTAGCCGTGATGGTCTCTTTTCGGCGGAGTCCGGGAAGTGAACACGGTTTTGGGTCATGTTTGACGTAAGTAGGAGTTCAGGATCACCTCTTGATCATTGTTAGCTTCACGACTGTTCCTTTGCTTCTCTTCTCGCTCTCATTTGCGTATGTTAGCCACCATATATGCTTAGTCGTTTCTGCAACCTCACCACTTTACCCTTTCCTTTCCCATTAAGCTTTGCTAGTCTTGATACCCATGGTAATGGGATTGCCGAGTCTCACAGATTACTACAACAACAGTTGCAGGTACAGGTTATGCGATGATCATGACACGAGAGCGATGTTTGCTTGTTTTGGAGTTCTTCTTCTACTTCTCCTTTGATCAGAGGATAGGTTCTAGGTCGGCAGCCTGGGCTAGCAGGGTGGATGTCGTTTGAGTTTGTGTTTGTGTTTCATCTGTAGTCGGATGGTGCTCTTATGTAAGATGATGTTGTATTTGTGTGGCATTGTATGCCCTTTTGTATGTATCCCCATCTATTATGTAATGTTGATTAATGATATCCTCCTTGCGAAAGCGTATCAATATGTGGTTCTATCCTTGGTGGGACCTTCGAGTCTCTTTAGGATAGTATCGCATATTGGGCGTGACAAGTTGGTATCACAGCCTCGACCAACCATAGGAGCCCCCTTGATTGATTGTGTAGTTTGACCGTTGTCGAGTCTAGAAGAAAACTGTTTTCAGAGTCTAGTTATATCGAAGAGTAGGAATTATTATTACTCCTCAGCCCCTTCGTTGCTTTGGTCAGAAATCTTGACGTAGGTGTTTTCAATTACTCCTCTTCCCCTTCAAATTTTTCTTTAGGATCACGCAGTTGGATTTCCGATCGTTGGTTCTCAGCTCTTTTTATCCAGTGCATTTCTCATCAAGTTGACTCGAGTCTCTTCATCTTTGCCAAGTTCAATCCTCAGTTGTTTTCTTTTTCCCACCCGCCCACCCCTTTTCATCTCGGAAACAGAGTCCGTAATCGAGTATCCATCCTACTTGGGCGAAGTCTTTGCTTTCTTTCCTCAATCATTTGAACCGATGTTTTCTCTTCAAGTTATTCGTCGGTTCCCCCTTCCAAGTTGCCTTTGTTTTCCCGCCCTCCACCCTCTTCTTCCCGGAGCCTGAGTCTCTTTCGAGCGTCAATTTCATTCATGCGAAACCTCTTCAGTATTTCATAAATTATCTCAACCAGTGAATTCTCGTCTCAATCATCATTCTTCATCCCTTTCTTCTCCGGTGGACTCAATTCAAGTTTTTCGGTGTTGATCGTATTCTTTTCCTTGGATCAAGTGTTCTCCTTGCTCGTTTGCCTCTCACCATTCAATCATTCCGGAGTTCGGAAGACATCTCAGGAGATTCGTCTGTGTTTGAATTAATTCGAGGTTGTCACCTCATTCAAATATTTCAATTGTTCCGGTGCATCATCTATCTCTTCAACAATCCTTTTCCAACGGTGTTTTCTTTTAGTGGGCCCTAACCCACAGGTCTTTTCCCAGGATCTTACTTGACTCTTCTAATTATTCTGGAGTTATTCCAAATTCTTTTCGGAGTTTGATGTAATAATGAATTTCATCAGTCAGATGCCTTCCAAGATCGATTTCAAATCATTTCATTGTTGGATCAACCTTTTCGGTTTTCATTCTCCCGGAGTATCTCAACAAATTTTGGCGGTGTTTCTCGTCGTCATTTGAAGACCGAAGAAGAGTTTTCCTCTCAACTTTGCCCGTTCTCTCGAAGATTCGCGGTTCTAGCTTCATGTTATCAGTCTCGAATTATTTCGTTTGTCAGATATTCTTTTCTTACCCATATGGAGTATGTTAGGAGTTGTTTTTCCTTTTCTTTTCACCGGAGGCCATCATTCCAGAAGAATTCTTCTTCCTCACATTTCGGCTACCGTTATCCATTTAACCCGGCGCTTCATTCAAATGTTTGTTAATCAGCTCGAGTTCTTCCCGTTCTCTTGTATCTAAATCCCCTCAAGCATATTTGTTCTTCTAATTCTTACCGGTGATTCATTCTCTTTCGTCAATCATTTCCAAATTATTACTGGTTTGTTCAAGATTCTTTTTGTTTGATTATCATATTAATCCATTCATTCTTTCCAATCCTACTGGTGGTTCATGAAGACTTTCTCAAGTTTTGTGCTATATTACCCTTAATACTTTTCAAGAAGAATAAGTAGTATGCAAAATCCATTGCTTGTCATCAATTTAATTTGATGAAGGATAAGCATACAATAAATCTTATTCTTATTTCCTCCAAGTGATTAATCCCTTCCTTCGGAGTTTGTTCATGATGAATAATCTCTCGGTTCCAAGTGCCTTCATCTTTTCTTTTCCGGAGTTCATATTCCCTCGGCCATTTCGTCGGAACCTCCATCTAAATCATCACAAGCTTTAATCTTATTCTTTCATCCTTCATTCTATCTCATCATCCTTTTGTCACCGGAGTTCTTCATGGTGGTTCTTCATGATTTAATTCATTCTTCAAGAGTTCATCAAGATTCTTGTTGGTGGGGTTCAAGTATTTTTTTCTTCTCGCATCTCGAAGTGCAATTAATTCTCCGTATTCTTTTCAAGTGGAGTTCTGCATTTCTTCTTTCTTCTCAGCTATCCAATCATTTCCGTTTGTGGCCGGTTATCACCTTATGATCTTGAGATGTTACCTATAAGACCACAACAAGCCTATTCTTTTCGTTGTTGATTTTCTCAACAACTCCGTTCAACCCTTCCTTCTAAATTATTTTCATTCCATTCTTTAAATTCTTCTGGAGGCATTGCATTGTTCATCTCGTCAAGTGCCATCCCATCTTGTGAAGCTCGTGTTCTATTCCTCCATGTTTCAGCCGGAGTGCTGCCTAA
Organism: Triticum dicoccoides; assembly: GCF_002162155.2. NCBI lineage: Eukaryota > Viridiplantae > Streptophyta > Magnoliopsida > Poales > Poaceae > Triticum > Triticum dicoccoides. Next base: position 82,485,235 of record NC_041385.1, read on the forward strand.
ATCCTTTCGGTCTTATTCGTTTCTTATCTCGTCCTAACCGAAGTGGTTTCATAGTCTATCTGATTCCGTGAGCTTTTGATTATCGTCATTCTCGTCGTTCCTCTCTTCTTATCGAGTGCTCTCGATTCTTTGCTTCTTCTCTTGAGTTCTTGTTTCACCTCATCCCTTTTCCCTTACGTCTCATTCCTAAGATCCCGGGACGAGATCTCTTGTTAGTGGAGGAGAGTTGTAACGCCCCGGATTCGATGCGCCAGGTGTCATCCAGTTATTCGCCATTGTTGCCATGTCATTTGCTTGCATGTTGCATTTTTCCATGTCATCATCTGCATTTCATCTGCATGCTTTTAAAACTTGCATCCGTTCAGGTTCTGCCGGTTCTCTTCGTTGTCCATTCGGAGTCCAGACCACTCGCACGCGCCCGTCGCCCCGCTCAGACCTTGTTTCGTGAGCGGGATAAAAACGTTCGCGGAATGGGTCGTTATTTGCCGAGTGGCCTTGGTATATCACCGGTAGACCGCCCATCAAATTTCGTTCCATTTGGAGGTCGTTTGATGCCCCAACGGTTAACCGGGTAGCCGCAAAGGCCTCTTTTGTGTGCAGCCCAACACCCCTCCAAAACAGCCCAATAACCCATCCAAGTCACCTCCATGCTCTCGGTCATTGGATCACGATCGTGTGGGCGAAAACCGCTCCTCATTTGGACCCTCCTAGCTCCCTCTACATATAAATCAGTCCCATCCCCTGAATTTTCGGGCAAACCCTAGATCAAACCTCCCTCTCGCCCGCCGGACATGTCCGCCCGCCGCCGGACGCGTCCACCGCTGCCAGCCACCTCTCCCCGACGAATCAGGGCACGCCACATCAGCCTCGCCGCCGCCTGGATCCAATCCGCCGGCGCCATGTGGCGCCCCGCCGCCCTCCTCTCTCCTCCTGCCGCGCCGGCCCGCTCGGCCCACCCCAGGCCTGCGCAGGGCCCTCCCCGGCCAGGGTCGCCGCCGCCGCCGCCCCGCTGGCGCCCGAGCTAGCACGCCTCTGCACAGACCTCGCCCCGC
>NC_041385.1:82486654-82512187 GCF_002162155.2 Triticum dicoccoides
CGCGCCGGTCGGCGACCTCGCCGCCCGGTGCCCTCCTCGCTGGCGCGCCCCACGCCCCGAGCCGGCGAGCTCCTGCCGCTCTGCACCGCCGACTGCTGCCGCCTTCTCACTCGCCGCCCGACGCCCGCAACCGCGCCCGTTTGCCCGCGCCTCGCCGCAGCTGCCCTCCGCCGCCACCCCGACGCCGCCTGCCGACGTCCTGGCGCCGCCCGATGCCGTCTGCCTCGCGGGAGGCCGCCCCCGACGACCCTGGCTGCCTCCCTCCTCTTCCCCGACGCAACTCCGGTGAGAGCCCGGCCAACCTCGGGAACCGAGCCCCCAGATGCAGATCCAGTCCACGAGGTTGACCACGAAAATATCCTGTCCCTGTTTATTTGCATTTTCTTGCCCTGTTCATCGCATCATATATCCTTGCATACTGCTCCATTTCATGCGCATGATATATTAAAATGTTAGTTGTCAGATGCTCTTCATTTTGTTCCATTGTGCCATGCTTGTTTGATTCCATCTTAATGCCCTAATCATCATTGCAAGAGTGCTATATGATGTTAACTGCTGTCTGTTAACATAACTTGATGTTTTGTCATTTTTGTTGCATTTTGTGTGTGCATCCTTTGAGCTTGATGTCTACATAAGTTTTGAGCTACATCATGCCATATTCACAGTGGTGTAATCCATGTATTTTTGTGAGTCTTGTAGTGAGTGCATCGAGCTCGTGAAGTAGGGTACTTGCTGTTACTCTTTTGCTATGCTGAATCTGCTATATCATGATGCTATGTAAACCTGCTGCTACAAGTCATTCTATGCATAATCTGGAGATGTTAACTAAGGATGTTTTGTTGGAAATGTTATGCTCTATCCATCCATGCCCCTGGTGGCATTTTTAGCCTGATGTATCTTGTTGTAATATTGCTCTCAAATTGCTAAATAATGTTGTTGTCAGCCTGTTAATATTAAGGTCAGTTTTGCCATGTGCTTTCCTAGTGATCCATGCACCCTATGAACTTTCTCTTGCCATGCTTAGCTTCATGAATATGTCATATTACTGTTGATCACCTTTTAATGCCATGTATTGCTCTGTGGTGAGTGGTACAAGCTCACCAACATGCCTACTTATTGTTTTTCCTGCCATGTCTGAATCTGTCATATCATTTGTCATGTTTGCATGGATGCTACCATGTTTTTTGTTGATCTTTGGAATTAGTTCAGTAAGGGAGTTTTGTTATTTGTCTTTAGTATTAACATTACATTCCTTTTTTGCCATGTTAAGTTACTATAACATATTGTTTGATAGCTCTAAACATTGCAACCTGACGTTATTTCTGCTAAGTCTGTAAACTGTTATTATTTGCAATCTTGCCATGTCCTTTTGAGCATGTTCTATTGATTTCTGGAGATAGCTCACTGTTCAAGTTTTGTCATGCTTTACTTGTACATCACGTCCATGTCTTTTGTTCTTCTGTTGAGGTGCTGTAGCATATTGTTATGATGCTTGCTAGATGCCTAGTTGCTGTTTTGGACAGCTTGTCCTTTAAACTTGTATAGTGTGTATGTGTTGAACCATTGCTCTGTTTTGAGTGTGCTCTATATGAAACTTGCTTAGAATTGCATGTAGTTTCATATTACCTTGTTGCATCCATGTTTTGAGTGTGTTTTCTTGATTTTTGAATGTATTTTGCATCAATGCCATGTTTAACTTGTTTTGCTCATATCTTCTAGGCCGTAGCTCCGAACTAAATGAACTTTATATCTAACTTGACTAGAATTTCGTGTAGATCCTCTTGGTGCTCTTTAACTTGCTGTTTAACAACTTCAACTTAATGTTTGTTCAGATCTGGATCAACTTTGTAACTTGCATATGAGGACTTACCAGAATTGTTATATGTTGTTTCCGACCTCATTTAAACTTGCTTTGACGTGTTGTTCTTGTTTGCATCATCTCTTGCCATGAGTAGCGTCATATAGCTTTGTCATGCATCATACTTGGTTGAGAATCATGCCTTGTTCATGTGTTGTGTGTTTACCGTGTGTTTGCTTCTTTCCGGCTATGCTCCTTCTTGTTAGTTCCTGTTTCGTTGCAATCGTGAGGATTCGTTCGTCTACGCTTGGTTCTTCTTCGTGGCTTCATCTTCTTCATGGACTCGTTCTTCTTCCTTGCGGGATTTCAGGCAAGATGACCGCTACCCTGGATCTCACTACTATCATTACTATGCTAGTCGCTTCGTTCTATCGCTTTGCTGCGCTACCTATCACTTGTTCTTCAAGCCTCCCAAATTGCCATGTCAGCCTCTAACCTTTTCACCCTTCCCAGCAAACCGTTGCTTGGCTATGTTACCGCTTTTGCTCAGCCCCTCTTATAGTGTTGTTAGTTGCAGGTGAAGTTGAAGATTGCTCCATGGTGGACAGGATTATGTTGGGGTATCACAATATCTCTTATTTAATTAATGCATCTATATACTTGGTAAAGGGTGGAAGGCTCGGCCTTATGCCTGGTGTTTTGTTCCACTCTTGCCGCCCTAGTTTCCGTCATACCGGTGTTATGTTCCCGGATTTTGCGTTCCGTACGTAGTTGGGTGATTTATGGGACCCCTTTGACAGTTCGCTTTGAATAAAACTCCTCCAGCAAGGCCCAATCTTGGTTTTACCATTTGCCTCACCTAAGCCTTTTTCCCTTGGGTTTCCGGAGCCCGAGGGTCATCTTTATTTACCCCCCGGGCCAGTGCTCCTCCGAGTGTTGGTCCAACCTGAGCGATGTCTGGCGCCCCCTGGGCAACCAGGGTCTATGCCAACCCGATGTCTGGCTCATCCGATGTGCCCTGAGAACGAGATATGTGCAGCTCCTATCGGGATTTGTCGGTGCATCAGGCGGCTTTGCTGGTCTTGTTTTACCATTGTCGAAATGTCTTGTAAACCGGGATTCCGAGACTGATCGGGTCTTCCTGGGAGAAGGAATATCCTTCATTGACCGTGAGAGCTTATAATGCGCTAAGTTGGGACACCCCTGCAGGGTATAAACTTTCGAGAGCCATGCCCGCGGTTATGTGGTAGATGGGAATTTGTTAACGTCCGGTTGTAGATAACTTGACACCAGATACGAATTAAAATGCATCAACCGCATGTGTAGCCGTGATGGTCTCTTTTCGGCGGAGTCCGGGAAGTGAACACGGTTTTGGGTTATGTTTAACGTAAGTAGGAGTTCAGGATCACCTCTTTATCATTGCTAGCTTCACGACCGTTCCTTTGCTTCTCTTCTCGCTCTCATTTGCGTATGTTAGCCACCATATATGCTTAGTCGCTGCTGCAACCTCACCACTTTACCCTTTCCTTTCCCATTAAGCTTTGCTAGTCTTGATACCCATGGTAGTGGGATTGCTGAGTCCTCGTGGCTCACAGATTACTACAGCAACAGTTGCAGGTATAGGTTATGCGATGATCATGACGCGAGAGCGATGTTTGCTTGTTTTGGAGTTCTTCTTCTGCTTCTTCTTTGATCAGGGGATAGGTTCCAGGTCGGCAGCCTGAGCTAGCAGGGTGGATGTCGTTTGAGTTTCTGTTTGTGTTTCATCCGTAGTCAGATGGTGCTCTTATGTAAGATGATGTTGTATTCGTGTGGCATTGTATGCCCTTTTGTATGTATCCAATCTATTATACAATGTTGATGTAATGATATCCACCTTGCGAAAGCGTATCAATATGCGGTTCTATCCTTGGTGGGACCTTCGAGTCTCTTTAGGATAGTATCGCATATTGGGTGTGACACTCTCATATGTTGACCACGCCGCGCCGAGCGCACCGAGGCGATGGACGACGGCGAGGCCCCAGACTGGAATGACCCGGAGATGGGGAAGACGCGGCAGTGGAGTCGCAGACAGAGAGGAGTGGGAAACTTGACTGGGCCTACACTCAGCAGAGAATAACAGGAGGTGCGGAGTGGAGGGATGGCCTGGCCGTCGGCGCGGTAGCGTTTCACTAAGGAGCGCAAAACAACGCCGCTGGACGCCGAAGGCTGGAGCAGGCGGTTCCGGCAGTGCTGGGGGAAGAAGACGAGAGATTGAAGAAGAATGATGGCCGTTGGATGTAAATCCAACGCCTTCTTAGGATTCGACCTACTAGCCCACATGTCAACCAGTCCATTTGTTTTTTTGTCCATTTGGTGGGCTGGGTGAAACAATGATGTAGCATCTATGCAGCCCGTTTAAATCCCATTTGCATTTTTCTCGAAATCCACGGACTTGCTAGGCTGGGTGAAAATATCATGTTGGGCTAGACGGAGAAATGTTATAAAAACCTAAACACATGATTGCACGTCAGTAAAATCTTTGCAAGCTTATGTACGCAACCACTAGGAGTTAACTTGCCAAGTTATATATAAACAATTATTATTATTATTTTGTAAGAACTTTCAACTTACGAAATAAAATATCATTTTAATTTGATGAGTTAATAGTATGTGGGGTATTGTTAATTTTTAGGCTAGAGTGGGACAGTTTAGTTGGTTCTAGGGGAAAGTAGTGGGAGAAAACTCAGTTTACATCGTAAAAGAAAGTGGGAGAAAATTCAGGGACCTGCTGGGTCCACCTAAGGAGGGGAATATGTTGGGAGGAAGGAGATTCAAAGCACGGTAGCCGAGTGAACTAGTTTTTTTACGGACAAGTGAACTAGTTTACATACATAAGCAAATAGCCACTAAAAAAGCAATCAGGTTAATGGGTTCTTAAAAGAAATATTTCGGACAAAACAGATAATTACGACACATAGGCTAATGCATGAAACACTCAGATGATAAAGGTGCTTATAAATAGATAAAGTACAACATCTAGACCTTCCTGGCATGCTTGATCATGACGCTGCGACTGTCCGTGTACTCGTCGGTTACGGGAAGCAGACATGCCCTCATGTCCAAGATCTACCTGTACATGTCATAGCATGCGTATGCGTCCTTGGCCGCATAGGTTATGTAGGCTAGATTCAGAGGTACCTCCCACGTGTTCAGGCCGTCTTCTTTCATGTTGGCGTATCAGGGGTCGACGATGGTCTCAGGGATGTCAACCACGGAGTCCTTCTCCTGCCCGTTGCTGATGATCTTGTATTGCTTCTGGATGTCGACAAGCTTGTTGCACCAGATGGCCGAATTGTCGCATTCTTCCTTCTCTCCACCATAGCGAAGGTGCAGTCGTCGCTGCCGATGAAACGGGCGAATGCTCCAGAACCTGGTGCAGCCATAGGACTGAGGCGAGACAGAGCTTCACCAAGTCCGTATCGTTGGTGTACATCACATTCAACTTGGTGCAGCCATAGGACTAAACGGCAAACTCAAAGAGGAACTCCTTGCTGAAGTACATATCCAGCAGGCTCACCCCTCGGATCGCCATAGGAGTCTCTTCGAGTGAACAGGTGTGTAGGCGGCGGCAGCAGTTCATTTTTAGCTCTTGGGGAACTGGATTCAACAGTAAGCTGAATGTGTACAGGCGACAACAGTTACTACCCCTCCCTCGTCCGCTGCACGCCCGACAGAAGATGCACCCTTGGCGCATTGAAACACCTCCATTAAGAAACCTACTCCAGCCACACGTCGGTTCACGAGCGGGTTTGTATTGGTACTATAATAACAGGAGTTAATGGTCAATTTACTTAAACTTAATTAGCTTTAATAGAAATTTATACTTAAAAACAAGCAATGCATTCGCTCGTTCTATCTGTGCCACAGGATCAACATGCACAACAATTAGAATTATTCTTCTCAGGAAGCACACGATCAACACATTTGTCGCACTTTCACAAAGATAATACTAGCCAAGTTTGAACTGTTTGTTATGGTTGTTGTCCTCTGCATCATCATGCCGTGTTTCCCAGCTTTCAAGATTCAGAACCAACAAATAAGATCCAAATAATAAGTACAACAAAGATGCCTACACATCTCATTGATTCCCAGCTTGCAAGATTCAGAACCAACAAATAAGATCCAAATAATAAGTACAACAAAGATGCCTACACATCTCATTGATTCCCAGCTTGCAAGATTCAGAACCAACAAATAAGATTCAAATAATAAGTACAACAAAGGTGCCTACACATCTCACTGATTCCCAGCTTGCAAGATTCAGAACCAACCCATTAGAGCCTTTTGATAAAGTGAATATCGGGATTAAATCCATCTCGGCTAGCCATGTCATACAATCGAAGAACTTGGCGAATGCTCTTGACCGTCACAACATCTGTAGTTGAGTATTCCTGTTTGCACAACATGTTTGCACAGCACAAACAAGGAGAAATGAGAGCATGATTTTTCTTTAATAGCGGCCTCCTTGAACTCAACCTCCAGCTCTACTTGGATGAGGTCTGCCTGGAGTTCCATGATTCAATTAATGCGCCTTTTTCTGCAGTTCACTTGAAATGAAGCAAATTTTGCATCATTCAGCTAGCAAGAAGTACTTGCTCTTGTGAGCCGGCAGGTTCTTCTTTAGTAGTTGCACTAAAATTGAGGAACATTAAGGTTGGCTGTCCGGCTCATGTAAGGTGCAACTATAATTTTCTTATCCTTTTGTGCGGTTCCACTAAAATAAAGTGCCATTGTGGTGATAGTGACGGCTCCATCTTGCAAAGGCTAATAAAATGTTGCACGAGATTACCGGCAGAACTTGACGAAGATTTTGGAAATTCCAATCACCATTTTGTGCAGTTCCACCAAAATTGGGAGATGTTGCCCACGTGACATTTTAGTTGAACTGCACAAGACACTCATTCTAAAAAAAGTGTTTTGTGCAGTTCACCAAAAGGTCACAATAGCAACAAGGTGAAATGGATATCCCTATCTCCACAAAAAGATAGAAAGTAAACAGTTGCTGGTCAATAAGAATATACGAAACATATACAAAATGAAAAGAAGCATCTTAATTATGTTCATGGCAATCACGCAAGGACAGTAGAAATTTTAAAACATCAGCAATGCTTCATGTTACCAGAAGCATTACGATCAACAATGAGATTCCTCAAATATGGGATTATTTTAACGGTGGCATTGCTTGTTTACCAGACACAGTAAATCAACAGCAGCTAAAGAGTTGGTTTAAGGGCATGGGACCGTGGGGACACCAGGACACTCTGCAGCATAAAGGAGCAACTTACTTATCATACTGGGGAAAACAGCAGGAGTGCCATTTGTAACACAGTTTAATTGGATCTTATCACTGGAGGCATTAGATTAACAATAACACTGATTAGACATGTCCCTAAGGTGACGGTGTGATCGCTTCATTTTACATGCGCCCTTACAAGAACAATAGCAAAAGGTTGGACATGTCCCTTTGTACTATGCGAGGGCAGCAAATCTAATCCTGGAGACCTTTTACTATGTGAGGGCAGCAAATCTAATCCTGGAACCCTTTTACTATGTGAGGGCATCAAATCTAATCCTGCAGACCTTTTACTATGTGAGGGCAGCAAATCTAATCCTGAGACCTTTTACTATGTGAGGTCAACAAATCTAATCCTGAGACCTTTTTAGATACTATTTCAAATGGAATACATCATACAGATGTATGTAGACATAGTTTAGAGTGTAGATTCAATCATTTTGCTCCGTATGTAGTAGTCACTTGCTGGAATCTTTATAAAGACTTATATTTGGGAACGGAGGGAGTACTATACTAATAGAACATTAAGGCCATGAGGCGATGCAGTGCTGGTTACATGAGGCAAGAAGAAGAGATGCATCCATCGACGACGTTCACCTCCTCGACTCAGGGCGGCGGCCCACCGAACGGCGCCTAAGTAGCAACGGCTTTCGTGGCCAGGTCGACGTGCTTCTGAACAATGGCGTCCAAAGATTCCAACCGTTGGAATAAGGCCAACATCTTTCTGTCCTCGGTTGCCTTGTAGTGGCCTATGTAGACGATTTCCTCGTAGACATGGATGTGTAGGTCGACGATTTCTTGCATGGCGAGGCGCTGCGCGGCAAGCGCGGCCTCGAGGTGCACATTCTTTGTCCCGACCTCCGGCACCTGCACGGCCACCAGGGCTTGAAAGAGTTCGTCACCATGGAGGCCGATGAGGGTGGCAGGCAATGATGAGCCTGGGCGCGCGGGCTGGAGCAGTACAGCAAGGTCGTCCACGCGCTTCTTGACATCGGTGAACTTGCGGATGGAGTTGACCATCATGTCGTCTATGCGAGAGGCGAAGCCGGCATCGGCGAGGGCTACGATGGCTGCAGTCGCCAGCACCGTCTGGAAACGCTGCGCAGTGCGGGGCCGCAGGTCGGCGCCTTGGCTGATTTGGCACAGCCGACTGCCGCTCGCGTCCATTGCCTCCATAGGTGCTTGTGGCTTCTGGTGACTTGGTCTTGGATTGGAGTGAGCAGTGTTGCGCAGAGACTTGGGAGTAGATGGATTGGAGTGGTGGGGCGCCTTTATTATATGAGAGTCCAAACTCTGTTGCATTCACATCATGCTAGCTCTATTCTGCTTCTCCAATTAATTCCCTCTGCATGTAATTGAGGATGCATCATTGATCGTTCTCGTATATTTCAAGATGATAATGCCGTGCGTGTGTGCGTTCATAGGGGCGAGTGTATGCACGTGTATATGAGCGCTTGCATCTGTACTGTGTAAAAAAAACGTAAATGCGTGTCAAAAAGAGACTAGTCAGTATATTCAATATTGTGCACCTCGGAGAGTAAAATAATAGAACTAGTACATATTTATTTACGGTGCAGATTCACTCATTTTGCTCCATATGTACTCCATCTCGGTGTAGTCTAGTCACTAGTTGAAATCTCTAGAAGGCCAAATACTCCTTTCTGGTTTACAGGGCTATACTAGCAAGTAGTTGTAGTACAGTAGTGGGCTCACATAGCAATTTTGTCTCATGCAACGTTCGGTTTGCACTTGGCTCTTCGCCTCTTCGAGAAGACGAACAATGATGTTACTACTACTGCTTCTACAGTGTCAAATCCACTGCTGTATGTCCGTCCACCGTGAGCGGGACGGATAGCTTGTTGTAGAAGTATACTACTAAGCAAAAGGCTGTCCTCGTTTGCGAGCAACCGCACGCATGGGCGAGGGAGAAGGCATGTAGTAAAATCAAGCTTCTCCTCGTTGTACGAGTTGACGCGACACATCATAGCACTGGCCCCACATGCTTGCCTCTAAACTTGGCTGAAAGACCCGCAATGTACAATATATTTGCTGCAACCTCTAACACTTACCCACCACAAATTAAAATATATGTGGCCGTATGCATCGTTCTGATGCAGAGGCCGGGGAGTCCCCCCCTTTTCGAAAAAAACAAATTAAAATGTATATTCTTGTCTTGACCAGATGAGCGTGCAAACCACAATCACCAGGGTGACAGGTAGGGCCAGAAGACTATTTTAATTTTTTTTAAAAAACTTCGAGATGGCCACATAGCATGGAGCCGACCCGAACGATTTTAACCTTACAGGCACGGTAAACGCTATCCTAGACTACTCTACACATGAAACTGCCACACGAGCGTCCGGGCTGCTCTTGGCTCTTCGCCTCTTCGGGAAGTCGAACAATGATGGAGTACTACTGCACTGGAGGAGTACTACTGTACGCTTCTTTCCATCTGACACCGATAGAACTGTTGCATGTCCACCACGTGCGGGAGGGAGAGCGTGTAGCGAAAGCTTCTCCTAGTCTTGCCAGCCACCACGCTCATGGGCGAGGGAGGGACGCTCCTGCCTTTGCGTGTATGACATGTGGGCCCGATAGTTGGGTGGCCAACCTGTCATACAACCAAAGGCAGGTGCAGTTAAGTCCGCGAGGGAGAGGATAATCAAACTTCTTGTTGATGTACGAGTTGACGCGACACATCAAAGCACTGCACTTGATATATTTCAATAATTTGCGGTTATCGATGCATTAATTACAATGCATGCATGCATGCCGTGACTCTCCTTTTGATACTTGCATGTGTTGATTTAATGCACCTTGAAGTAGTACTCCCTCTGATTCCTTTTACTTTGCGTATAAACTTTTCCTGTTTTTCTCAGATTTGTCTGCGCGTCCGCATTGGTTTCCATTTGTGCCCCCACTCGATTAGTTCTGCCCCCATTAATCGCGCCAGTTTCCAAAGCAGAAAATGGCTACAGGAAAACGCATGCAGCACCGGATGCGGATTGACCGCCTGGGAAAGCCAACTCAAGCGAAAAGGAAGGAGGACCAGCCAACCATTGCATGCGCATTTACTATCGATATTTATGCAACTTACTCATGCGCAGGGGAAAATTTGTCCAGAAAACTCAAACTACTGCCTTCCTTGGTATGCAGGAGGACAATTATGCACCAAGTATAAAATATGTGACGGTAAAGCTTTGTAATGCCCCGGCCCAAGCGAGAGATGATTGTGCACGAGGAGGGCGAGATCATGCAGACAAAATAGGAACCGACGAGATAGCTCACTAAGGTCTCCATGGACCTCACCGTGCTCCACTGCACCTTGTGCCTCCACCCCTTGATGCCTCCAGTGTATGAGGTTCGAATACACCTCGTCCGTTTGGCTGATTGAGCAAGGTGCAGGTTTCTTGATTGATGTGTTGTTCGATTGATTTTTGCACTGCAAGGGAGGGCACCTGGCCTGTGCGGACTGCTGCGTCGAGTGCCCCGGGAACTAGCAGCAGTGCCAGAAGTGCGAGCGCGGCGGTGGCTTCGACGTGCGGAGCACGGTGATGGAAGCCGTCGTTTCGTCGCTGAGGGTGGTGTGCCCGCACGAAGGCTGTGGGCTCTACGTCATTTACCACAAGCTCGCCGATCACCAGAGCGTGTGTCCGCTCGTGCCCTACAAATGCCCCGTGCCCGTCTGCGATTACGAAGGCCCGCCGCCGGCGCTCTACCACCACATCAGCAACGCGCATCCCATGCCCGTGCACAGGATCCAGTACGGCAAGGTGCTCCAGCTGCAAGTGCCACTGTCGGAGCCACGACTCTTGCTGTTCGCGAAGGAGGACGGCCGTGCATTTTTCTTGGTCGGCAGCGTGCTCGACATTGGCACGCCTATCACCATGTCGGTGGTCTGCATCAGAGCGGGGGCGTCCCCACTGCCGCACTACGTGGCCATGCTGTGGGTGAACGGCCCGCCGGGGGAGCCCAAAGGCACGACCGACGTTGTCAAGTTGGAAATGGAGGTGACAAGCAGCATGGATCCCGGCGACATCGACATGCAGGAGCTGACCTTCTTCATAGTTCTGCCCAAGCTGCTGGCCGGGGCTAAGCTGGTGTCCCTCCACATTCAGATTGACAAGCTCACGTCCTAAATGTTTCTACAGTGCCTTCTGTTTATCTTAGTAATATGCTAATATAGGGATTACCTTGGTCTACTTTAGCTTAAGAAATGGTGGGTTTTGGTGGCGATGCAGCAATTACTTCGACATCAGATCAGTAATTTCCAACAGTCGAACGGATATTTTGTGTCTATTGGATATAAAGTTCCTTTGGGTAAGAAGTACTAAATAAAAGGAGATGTATGTAGACGTATTTTAGTTTTAGATACGTCCCTTTTTATCCATTTTGATGACAAGCACTCCCTCCGTTCCACAATACATGCCTTCCATTTGTCAAAATATAGATATATCTAGACATGTTTTAGTATATAGGTACATCCATGATAGAGCCAGTCGGATGGTTGAGAACACTACAATTCGTAGCTACAGATGCGTGTGTGACTCCCAGATGCAGAAGCCGAGGGTCATCATCCTCCTTTTCAAGAAAAAAAAGACGCATGTGTGAGAGGACGAGTGCGTGCGTGCACCTCTTCTCTTCCTGTATAACGTACTAAACTCAGAGTACAAGTTTTTGTGGGTGGCACGATGGTGCGTGCGAGAAGTCCCAAGTGATAGGTTTAATGCGTCTAAAAAAAGACTAGCCTATAGCTCGCCATGCGGATATTCCGGTCGAACGCCCCATTAACCGTAAGATATGTATACGATGATGCCAGTTATTGCACGTACACAGTAGAAAAAGTACACCACGGCTAAGAACACGTGCCCACGTAACGCCATTCGGGAATAGTGCCGCACTTCGAAACTAGAACCGTCAAAAAAATTTGAGCTTGCGTCTCGTCACATTCCAAATTACTCCACGCTATATTGAATTGTAAACCTTTTCACACCAATCACAACCTAAACGGTTTCCCACTTAGGAGCATATTTGTACTCGGTTATAAATACTAGTATGCCAGGATGACTGCACATTCCTCCTCAACTCCTCATCCACAAAAATAAACAAGTCATTCAGCATCCTTCCCTTGCGTCTGCCATGGCCAGCGTGAGTTCTGGGTCGAGAGATTGCCACCAGGGAGAGGCGAGTATGGATGCGGAAGCACGAGAGATGTCCCGCCTCGCAGCGAAAGCACCCGACATGTCCCGCCGCGTGGAAGTAGCAGCACAGAGGTCCCACCATGCCGCTGAAGCAACACGGAGGTCCCGCCGCGCTGTCGATGCAGCAGACTGGTCCGGCCACGCCGCAGAAGCAGCAGAGATGCCCCACCGCACCGCGAATGCAGCACAGATGTCCCGCCGTGCCGCGGCGGCCTGGGAAAATTTCTTGCGGGCAGGCGACGACTGTTACAGGCGCATGCATGCGATCGCCCATAGCCAGATGGATCAGATCTCCGGCTGGGCGAGGTTGTAGGACGACATGAAAGCCTCATTTGAACAGGCTACCGGCATCATCCGACAACTAAGGGAGGGCAATGAGAGGCTCTGGCCGAGCGCGACCTGCTGAGGGTGAAGATTGTCCAAAATGCAGACCAGCTAGAGGAGACCAGTGCCTTGTTGAAGAGGACCGGCGTCATCGTCAAGAAACTTATGGACGAGAGTGACATGCTCCGCATCAAGCGCCAAAGGCTGGTGGAGAAATCCTTGGATGTTCTCAAGCAGCATCTTGAGGAAACGAAAGAGCTCATCGCCGCTCGCCGCGGAGACTAGTTCCCGCGGCGTGCAGTAACGCATCAAGAAAGTAGAGATCAGCGAACTAGATCCTTGTCTTCCTTCTTCTTTTGCCCTTGTGTATTTCGGGCGTAGCCGCATGTGGCTTTTTTTAATTATCTTTCTAATTATGTAAGACAATTAATCGTCCTTATATATTCATTAGTCTTGCTATAAGTCGCAGTAGATGCTATATAGGTCTGTCAGATCTTACATCAAGATCCGTGCTTTCAGATTTTCTTTTTTTTTCTCTTAAATCTCAGTCCAGTGAGACATAGGCACGCCATTAAATAGAGGCTCGGGCACCATTAATGGAGACCTTGGGAGAGAGGTAGACGATAGATGGAGGTCAAAGGGCTTTCCTCCCAATAAGCACGCGCAGGGGTCTGATCGCACGCCTCTCGTACTCAAATAGCTACCCTGCACGGCGCCTCCTAGCTAATAAAAAATGGGAACACGTGGTGGCACGTAAATGGTAGTAAATAGAACGCCCACGGTTTCAATAATACTTGTGTTTCCGATTGTAACGTGACAGCACTTGTTCCAACATGACTTTGTTGATTGTTAATGTGTACACCTTCGCAAATCGTTCATGGCACCAAGCCAAGTTTCATTATTTTCATGCGTGTTTTGGATTTACAGGAATTAAAAAACTAAGTTTCTCAATGTTTCCAGCCCAGCCACAAAGCCTAGAATTTTGAATTTCATTCCCCTTTCTTGCATGGAATCTAGAAATTTACCCGAGGACACACATGTGATTTTTCAACCAACTCTGGTGCACTGGAACATGTGCTTGTATTTCAAATTTGAATTATGCACACAAAGCTGACACGTTCCCTCTCAGAACCACGAGCCTTCTTGAGAGAAGCTCCGATTTGCAAGAAGCCTATACCCAAATTTGTTCCTATTCGGCCAATTTTTTTACCACCACATGGTACTACCATGACATGACACCATGCCAAGTATCATGATTTTAAAACCAAGTGTCTAAACGTTCTCGATCGAGCCACGATGCCCAGATGTTTGAATTTTATTCTCATTTTTTGCATGGGACCTAGAAATTCACCCGAGGACACAAATGTGATTTTTCAACCAACTTTGGTGCACGGGAGCATGTGCTTGTAGTTCAAATTTGAATTATACACATTAAATGACCAAAAACTCAATTAATGTGTAAAAAAGGCCAAACGAAGCTGGAATGATTTCCAAAATTTAACAGGGCACTCATGTAGTTCTATGTTGCCTTTGTAAATAAACTCAAGGGGGACAACGTATATCGTTTTGCACTGAAAGGTGGCACGTTCCCTCTCAGAACCACGAGCCTTCTTGAGAGAAGCTTCGGTTTGCAAGATGCTTATACCAAAATCTGTTCCTATTCGGCCAATTATTTTACCACAGCATGGTAGTACCATGACATGACACCATGCCAAGTTTCATGATTTTCAGACATGTTTTGAATTTACAAGAATTTAAGAACCAGGTTTCTCAATGTTCTCGGCCGAGCTACGATGCCCAGATGTTTGAATTTTATTCTCATTTCTTGCGTGGGACCTAGAAATTCACCCGAGGACACAAATGTGATTTTTCAACCAACTTTGGTGCACGAGAGCATGTGCTTGTAGTTCAAATTTGACTTATGCACATTAAATGACCAGAAACTCAATTAATGTATAAAAAATGACAAACGAACCCGGAATAATTCCAAAATTTAACAGGGCACTCATGTAGTTCTATGTTGCCTTTGTTAAGAAACTCAAGGGTGGGGGGGGGCAGCGTATATCGTTTCACACTCAAAGGTGGCACGTTCCCTCTTAGAACCACGAGCTTCCAAATCGGCCCAATTTTTTACCACAACATGTTAGTGCCATGACATGACACCATGCCAAGTTCCTTGATTTCTAGACGAGTTTTGGATTTACATGAATTTAAAATCTAAGTTTCTCGATGTTCTCGTCCAAGTCACGACGCCCAGATGTTTGAATTTCATTCTTATTTCTTCCATGGGACATAGAAATTCAACCAAGGACACACATGTGATTTTTCAACCAACTCTGGTGCACCGGAGCATGTGCATGCAGTTCATATTTAGATTATGCACTTTAAAAGTCCAGAAACTCAATTAATGTATAAAAAGGCCAAATGAACCCAAAATAATTCCAAAATTTAACAGGGTGCAGCGAATATCGTTTCGCACACAAAGGTGACACGTTCCCTCTCGAAACCATGAGGCTTGTTGAGAGAATCTTTGGTTTTGCAAGAAGGTTATACCAAAACTTGTCCCAATTCAGCCAAAAATTATACATATGAAAACAGGGTTTAGATTATCCCGAACATCTCGCTACCTAGACCAATAATGTACTATGATTTGAATTCAACATAAAATTGATACAAATATTTGAATTGGAGAGTGTATGGTACATGTAGTTCATAGTGAAAGATGATTACTGCTATATGCATGTTTTTTGTTATCAAGATAATATTTAAATTATTGTATAACTTGACAACAATCGTATTCAAATAAGGAAAATTGATTCAAATTTAGTCCATATGGTAGACGACAATATATATGTTCACATGGTGGAGTAAAATGTTCATATAAGATGGACGATCAAAATGTATGACTACATAAATTGTAAACCGCAAGGTCACCTAATGTCGTGGATTTGTCATGGCAGATGTCCTTGTGAAAGGACTTAGTCGTGGAGCCATCGCTACGGGTTAACTTGAAGGGGTTAAAGCGGACACAAAGACACAAGGGTTTATACTAGTTCGGTCCCTTCGACGAAGGTAAAAGCCTACGTCTAGTTGTGATGGAATTGATGTTGTTTCGATGGCTAGGGAGCAAACAAGCTTCGCCTAGGCTCGAGTTGTTGTTGTCTGTCCTTGAACCGCCACCGGGTCGTCCCCTTATATACATGGGTGACGCCCGTCGGTCCACAGAGTCCCACACCGGTTCATACTCGTATCCCGGTTGGTCTCTCTCTATTCCTAACTTACAATGCAAGTTTACATATCAAGCCGGTTTACGGCTACAGGTTCTAAACCGACTACAGGCCTTGGGCCTTCATCTGCTTAATCACCTTTAAACTACTAATGGAGCTAACCCAGCCCAGGTAGGCCGGTTCACGCCCAGAGGTAATATCCCCAACATTAGGCCCCAGATTGATTTGAACTGGTTCATGTCAATCCTTCACAAAAATCTTTGTCTTCAACATCTTCTGGTAATTGGTTAACCGCCATGTCGTCATCATCTCTGGTTGCTGTAAACCGGCATGACGTCATCATGAAGTTAACATTTATGACGCCTTCTTTTATTAATAGATCTGCGATACCCAAGGCATCAGCTCCACTTCCAAATCTTGTGGCTCCTGGATTCGTGCGCCTGACACACGTCCCCTGCCTTATAAATAGGACCGAAGGGTCATTTCCTTTTCTCCCCTTCGTCTCTTTCTCTTCGTCTTCCTCGCGTCGCCAGCCTCGGAGCTCCGCCGCCGCCGTTGACCTCTGCACCGTCTTGGGCCGCTGCATCAACCTGAACGCACCAGAGCACCGCGGTAGCCTTCCGCGTCTTCCTCGACTCTGGTAAGCCTTCTGTTCTTCTTAACATAGATCTATTCTAGTGTTTCGTGTTCTTGCCATGTTCATCACTTGTTCATACTCGTACCTAGACTCCTGGTCATATATGTGAAACCCTGCTCTGACCAGCAGTAGCTTTTTAGCATCCGCTTGTAGTTTTACGCTCAAGTCTATAGATCTCATCCACATTCCTACCCATTGATTTACTTCTGTTCTGCTTTAACCTTTTGAACATTTTCTGTTTTTCTGAACTTGCTTCAGATCCATTGCTGCAATAAGACCTTGTGAAACTTGTTTCTGCATACTTAGCCATATGCAACCTCAATTGCTTTCAATGTTTAGATCAGGCGGTTTAACTTAATATAGAAAAAGTTAATAAACCGGTATATACCATTAGTCCCCTTGTTGAACCGCCAGAACACTTTAGCCATATGATGCCACTTCATAAAAATCCGGTTTAAATATACTGCCTCCGGTTTAGCATTGTTCATACCAGCGCTTTCTTTTATCCAACATGTTATTGAACTGGAATCACCTATTTCTTGTAGATCTCACCATGGCCAAACAAGTATATGAGTGCAACTGGGTTCCTTCTCGTGTCACAGAAACTCAGTTGGATAATTTAGTCTCGATCGGCGCTTTAGACAACAAAGAGACTATCCACTGGAGGGTTCCTGGTGATGAATGTCCTCCCACACCTCAAGAGGGAGAGGTTGTGATCTTTGCGGATCACTTAGCCCGGGGCTTCAAACCGCCCGGCTCTAAATTTTACCGGGATGTGTTAGCCAATTTTCAACTCCGCCCGCAAGATACTGGCCCCAATTCTGTTACCAACTTATGTCACTTCCAAGTGCTCTGTGAGGTATACCTTCAAGAGAAACCCATAGTTGAATTGTTCAGAGACTGCTTCCACTTAAACCGCCGCACATAATTCACTGATGGTCCCAATATCGAATTGGGCGATATGGCAATTCATAAAAGGAAAGAAATCACTTATCCCCATGCCAGACTACACAGTCACCCCAAGGAGTGGAATGCAACATGGTTTTACTGCAAAGATACTTCCCCTGATGATGAAAATCCTTTGCCTGGCTTTCGTCCGGAGTGGCTCAGCAATACACACCCCTTCCCACAAAGGTTAAGTGCCAAGGAGAGGAGTAAATACGCTCCGCAATTATCCAAGCTCCGAGCCTTCATGGCCAACGGTTTAACAGGAGTAGACCTCGCACGCTGTTGGATATCATGGAGCATACTACCTCTCAGCCGGCGCTCCGGTTTAATGTGCAAGTATACTGGTAGCATTGATGACCCACTCCGACACACCAACATCCAGCTCTCCGATGATGAAGTCATAGAGGCTATGAAGAAAATGCTGAACGAACCGGAGCACCTCTGCACTCAAACCGGCCTGCTCCCTTTCTGTGCTACCAACAAACCGCCAGCTGTAAGATTTTGATTGTACTTTTTACTGAACCTGTTATTGCTATCTCTGTCTGACATCAATTGCTGCTTAACCAGGGTGATAATCCGTTTTGGAGCAAGAAGCTTCCACAAGACAAACCGGAGAAAGCAGAACGGTCAACCCGGCTCAAGACCAAGGTCATCAAGAAGCCTGCTAAAAAGAGGAAAACCACTGCTTCATCTGATCCGGCTGTTGATGATGATGTGGGTAACTCGGACCTTGAGGTTGAACTCGATTCACTAGGCTTACTTTTTACACGCCTTATTGATGAGGATACTTGTCAGGACGACGCTGAAGCCAGTAATGCTGATGTCGCTGAGGTAACTATTCTCTCTTCCGATTCAGATCCTTTGCCTTTGCCAAAATTTCGCCAGGCAAACCGGAAAGTTAAATTTTCTCATCCTCTTGCTTACTTGGATCCCAAATTTCTTATGAAGACTCAGCAACATGAAGCTCGCTGCACAACCCAGCACAGCGGCCAGGTAGTTACCTCCGCCGGTTTACCAAACAGTCCGGTTCGAAAACGCCGCTCCGAGGTCTCCGACCTTTTCATTAATTTATATACTAAAGCGGGTTTCATCCGTCAACCTCTTAATCCGTCCGACTCCGATTATCAGGTTACTTCCCATTCTTCCTCTGGTGAATCGTCGGCCACTCAGCTGCCACCACTGAAAATGGTTCTTGGGTAATCTAGACTGAACATATGCTTCTGGTATACCACGTTATAACTTATGCTGTTCCTTGACTCTTTGTTTCTCTTTCAGGGCTAAACCTAAACCGAGCAAGAAAGCCCGCCTGGATAAAGCGGCTGAGGAAGATGTCGCCCCTGAACAGGATAAGACACCAGATCTTGAAACGTTCATTTATGAGGATATTCCCAATGATCCTCCCTTGCAAGATGATGCTATTCCTGAGAAAAGGCCTATCAATACCTCAGTCCCTATTGACCAGCCTGCCAGCTCCGTCCGGAATGATAGATCCCGCAGTCCTTCAAAGCCTGCCGATAAACCGACCGCGCCAACGCAAATCGGCGAGTCCAAGGATGATGACATTGTAATTACCGGCGTAGGTCGCTTTGAACCAGGGAATCCTGTCGCTTTGGCCAAGCATACTGTGAAAGAAGATTTTTCTGCCATGAACAAAGGCAAATGGGATGTTGATCTGGAAACATTTGCTGCTCTGAGTGCCCAAGATCTTCATTCTGGTTACTTGAACCGGCTATATACTAGTCGTGACTGTGAAGCTGGCCTGGTAAAGATGATGAGAGATAAATTTGAGGTAACTTCCTTGTGCTTCTTCTGTCTTTAATTACTGCCACTGTATTAATCCTCCTAGCCCCCAAGGGCCGGTTTGTAACCTTCTTCAAGCCGGGACTTGAATATAGTCCTCAATACTTTGAAATCCATCAATGTAGCCCCCAAGGGCCGGTTCAACTTAGTATAGTTAAACCGGGACTCCAAGAAAGATTCTAACATCAGAACATAACTGAGCAAATAGCCATTAGCCCCCAAGTGCCAAGTTGAATACCTGTATTGAGCTTGGTACTTTGCGATTTAGTAATAGATGAAAATTGAAGGTGCATTAGCCCCCAAGTATCAAGCGTATAACTTGTTATGTGGTTGGTACTTCAAATTCTTGTACCGTTTGTTGAAAGCCAAGCACTGTCTTTATGCAGGCTGAAGTGAGGATCAAAGAGGACCGGATTACTGATCTGCAGGAAACTTTGAAAACCCAACAAGATGAAACCGACAAGGCAAGGGAAGAAATAACCAGCGCTTTGAGCATCACAGAACAGCTGAAGGAGGGCTTCAAGAAGGAGCGGACTGATTGGGCCACTGAGAAGGCCGCTTTAATAAAAAGAGCTAAAAACGCTGAAGCTGCCCTTAAACCGGTGGTAGATGAGCTGACCGCCGTAAAGCGGCAAGTACATTCCATGACCGCTGCTATCTTTGGTAAGCTCCTTTTGGTTTCCTGGACAACTCTGGCCTACTTATAATAGATCCGGTTTGTGATCTTTCCTGTATTGTTGCAGGTACACGCATTGGTCACTTAGGGTCAGATGTTCGGAAGAAGTTGAAGGCTGCCTACACTTTAATTGAACAACTGTATACCGGAGCGCAGCGGATCATCACCACTACATCTCATAACAATCCGGCACCCACTTTAATCCAAGACACTCTTAATAGGTTGTCAATGCTTCCTGCTCGGATTGAAGAACTGAAAAAAAATCTGCTGCTCGAACCGGAGCCATTAATGCCTTGATCCAGGCAAAAGCATGGGTGCCGGATTTAGATCCTGTTGAGGCAGCTCAAGGCTATCCGAGCTTGAAGGAAGATGGCTCACAGTTCAATGAAGATGATTTGAGGGCGATAAATCGTGCAGTACGCCCTCTGGCTTGTCAATTGGCTGAAGAGGCAGACTTGTCGCATTATCAAGCTCAGTACAATGATCAGAACAAACGAGTGCCTGCACCAACTCCTGAAGCGGAGAATCTGATTCCTCCAATCCGTAAGCATACTTACGCTCCTGATATTGAACCGTCTTCTCTGATCCACGAAGAGGCTGTCTTTCAAACTTTAATGGGAATCGACTGGACCACTGTTGATTTCCAGCCAATGGATAGAGATGAGGAAGCTGAAACGGCGCGGGCCGACCCACAATCATCAGACCGGGGCGATGAACAGGCTTGAACCGGAAGCCAGTTTAAATAGCTGCTTTATTATGATCCGCCGGAACAACAATGATCTTATTTGGGCACCGCGTTGCCTTGTAATAGGATAGTCAATACTTCTGCCTTGAATATGCCTTCGTGTATAAGTACTGATGCTTTTGCTTGAAATCCTCAATTTATATTTCCTGCAATCAGAAAATCTTGAACTTCGGTTGCGGTTATACCGCCAACCGGTTTATGACCTTTATATATATATCATCAATATATTTAAGACGTATAATCAAATATGTGATACAAAATACCTGCCATCGCTGGGCATGAAGTTGGCTTAGCCAGGCTTGAAACGGAGTATTTATAAACCGTTACCATCAAAGAGGAGAAAACAACTCCCATGTAAACCGTGCTGGGTCATTATGAGCCCCCCTGCTACTTCATGATGTCAACAGGAAAGTTAAACCGGGCATATTTCTCCAGAGTACAAATGAACTGATTTCCGTCAGCTGAACCGGTAAAAAAGTGTTGTTGGTTTAAAGGAAACACAACAAAAATTGAAGAATAGTCATAAAAGAAATATGGAAGCAAAGGCAATGATAAAAACCGTTTGCAAAAACATGCTTTACTGAGCTGATCAGATGGTGTTACCAAGGTCGGACAGGACCAAGCCCCCAATAGGAGTGACAATGGTTCAAGTCAGCCAGGTCCCCAAATGAAACCGTGGCATTTATGCCGATCAAAAGGCGTGGCAATGGTTCGGGTTCGACCAAGCCCCCGAGTGATTCTGTGGCCTTAGGCCGATCAAGAGGCGTGACTGGTTCATACTTGACCATGTCCCCAAGTGATCTGGTGGCTTTCGCCTATCAAAAGGTGTCGCATTGGTTCGGACACGACCAAGGCCCCAAGTGATATCACAAAGCTTTTTGGAAAAGCAAATTTCAAGGGGTAAACCGGAGGCCGCTTTAAAACAGAACCACTCCATGTAACCACACATGATATGAAAGGACAGAGACCCCGCTTTAGCTGAGGCTCCGGTTTTATTATATCAATGATAATATATACACTGCCATAATATGTACATAGATAGAGCTGATGGCTCAAGTGTAGTAAGGCTGAAGATGAGCTATATTCCACGGCCTGTTGGTCTCCTCCTCTGATGTGCGTGAGTCTTTATGCTCTCGAATATGAATCAGATAATACGACCCGTTGTGCAGATTCTTGATGACCACGAAAGGTCCCTCCCAAGGTGGGGATAACTTGTGCATATCCGTCTGATCTTGGATGAGCCGAAGCACCAAATCTCCTTCTTGAAAAGTTCTGGTTCTGACCCGGCGACTGTGATAGCGACGAAGATCTTGTTGATAAATCGCCGAGCGGGCAGCCGCTATGTCACGCTCCTCATCTAATAGGTCCAAAGCATCTTGCCGTGCTGTCTCATTGTCCGCTTCAACATAAGCCGCCACATGAGGCGAATCGTGCCGGATATCACTAGGGAGAACCGCCTCTGCTCCGTAGACCATAAAAAACAGTGTGTATCCTGTAGATCGGTTGGGTGTAGTGTTGATACTCCATAGCACAGATGGTAGCTCTTCAACCCAACATCCCGATGTTCTTTGCAATGGAACCATAAGCCGGGGTTTGATGCCTCGCAAGATCTCTTGATTAGCTCGTTCTGCCTGCCCATTGGACTGGGGGTGAGCCACTGATGATACGTCAAGTCTGATGTGCTCACGTTCACTGAATTCCTTCATAGCACCCTTGGATAAATTGGTACCATTGTCAGTAATGATACTGTGTGGAAAGCCAAACCGGAAAATCACCTTTTTAATGAACTGCATCGCTGTAGCTGCATCACACTTGCTAACAGGCTCCGCTTCAACCCACTTGGTAAACTTGTCAACTGCCACCAAAAGGTGGGTTTTCTTATCCTTGGATCTTTTAAAAGGTCCGACCATATCCAGCCCCCATGTTGCAAACGGCCAAGTAATTGGAATCATCCTCAATTCTTGAGCCGGCACATGAGCACGCCTTGAAAATTTCGGACAGCCATCCCACCGTTTAACCAAGTCCTCCGCATCAGCATGAGCTGCCAACCAGTAAAACCCGCGACGAAACGCCTTAGCCACCAGAGACTTTGAACCGGCGTGGTGACCACAATCCCCTTCATGGATTTCGCGTAAAATTTCACAACCTTCCTTAGGAGAGACGCAGCGTTGAAACGCCCCTGATACACTGCAATGATGCAATTCGCCATTGATAATTGTCATAGATTTGGATCGCCGGACTATCTGCCTGGATAGAGTCTCATCCTCTGGCAACTCTCCCCGGTTCATGTACGCAAGATAAGGAACTGTCCAATCCGGTATAATATGCAGGGCTGCCACCAATTGAGCCTCCGGATCAGGAATAGCCAAATCCGCTTCACCCGGGAGCTTGACTGACGGGTTGTGCAACACATCGAGAAAGACATTAGGCGGGACCGGTTTACGCTGAGAGCCCAACCAGCTTAAAGCGTCCGCCGCTTCATTTTTTCGACGATCCACGTGCTCCACCTGATAACCCTTGAAGTGACCCGCAACAATATCCACCTCACGACGATATGCAGCCATAAGCGGGTCCTTAGAATCCCAAGTGCCAGATACCTGTTGAGCCACGAGGTCCGAGTCACCGAAGCACTTAACCCGACTTAGATTCATCTCTTTAGCCATCCGGAGACCATGGAGCAAAGCTTCATACTCAGCTGCATTATTAGTACAAGGGAACATTAAGCGGAGAACATAACAAAACTTATCACCCCGTGGGGAAGTTAATACGACTCCAGCCCCCTAGCCTTCCAATTGCCTGGATCCATCAAAATGGATAGTCCAATATGTGTGATCCGGCTTTTCCTCTGGTGCTTGCAACTCCGTCCAATCATTGATGAAATCAACAAGTGCTTGAGACTTCACCGCCGTCCGAGGCATGTACTTCAATCCGTGCGGCCCAAGTTCTATGGCCCACTTGGCAATCCGGCCAGTCGCCTCCCGGTTCTGTATGATATCGCCCAAGGGAGCTGAACTAACCACTATGATGGGGTGCCCTTGGAAATACTGCTTCAACTTCCGGCTTGCCATGAAAACTCCATATACCAGCTTCTGCCAATGCGGATACCTTTGCTTGGATTCGATAAGCACCTCGCTGATATAGTAAACCGGCCGCTTAACCGGATACTCCTTGCCTGCCTCCTTGCGTTCTACCACAATAGCCACGCTAACTACACGAGCATTGGCCGCTACGTATAACAATAACGGCTCCTTGTCTACCGGAGCTGCAAGAATGGGCGGATTGGCTAATTGCCGCTTCAAGTCCTCCAACGCTTCATCAGCAGTTGGACTCCAGATGAATTGATCTGTCTTTCTCAACATCTGGTATAAAGGGATGGCCTTCTCTCCGAGGCGGCTGATAAACCGGCTCAGTGCGGCGATCCGACCCGCCAAACGCTGAACATCGTTGATACACTTCGGTTTAGCCAGGGATGTGATAGCCGTAATCTTGTCCGGATTAGCCTCAATTCCTCTGTTGGACACAAGAAAGCCCAGTAACTTGCCTGCCGGAACACCAAAGACACATTTGGCAGGGTTAAGCATCATCTTATAAACCCGCAAGTTGTCAAAGGTTTCCTTCAAATCATCAACCAGCGTCTCCTTCTGCCTTGACTTGACTACAATATCATCCACATAGGCGTGCACATTGCGGCCGATCTGTTTATGCAGGCAATTCTGTACACACCGTTGATAAGTGGCTTGGGCACTCTTGAGCCCAAAAGGCATAGATACATAGCAGAAGGCTCCAAAGGGAGTAATAAACGCCGTCTTCTCCTGGTCCTTAACCGCCATTTTGATCTGATGATACCCAGAATACGCATCCAAAAAACTCAAACGCTCACAACCTACCGTGGCGTCAATAATCTGGTCAATGCGAGGGAGGGCAAAAGGATCCACTGGACAAGCCTTGTTAAGATCCGTGTAATCCATACACATACGCCAAGTGCCATTTTTCTTAAGTACCAGCACCGGATTAGCGAGCCACTCTGGATGGAACACTTCAATGGTAAAACCAGCTGCTAAGAGCCTGGCCACTTCTTCTCCAATAGCTTTGCGCCTTTCTTCATTAAACCGGCAGAGAAACTGTTTTACCGGTTTATACTTGGGATCAACATTAAGAGTGTGCTCAGCAAGTTCCCTCGGTACACCTGGCATGTCAGAAGGCTTCCATGAAAAAATGTCCCGATTCTCACGGATGAACTCGATGAGCGCGCTTTCCTATTTAGGGTCCAAGTTGGCACTGACAGTGAACTGCTTGGACGAATCGCCGGGCACGAAGTCAACAAGCTTGGTCTCAGCCGCCGATTTGAACTTCAGATCTGAATCATGCTCCATAGTCGGCCTCTTCAAAGGGGTCATGTCCGCCGGATCAACATTGTCCCTATAATATTTCAACTCCTCCGTGGCACAAACCGACTCTGCGTAGGCCGCATCACCTTCCTCACATTCCAAAGCAATCTTGCGGCTCCCATGAACCGTTATTGTCCCTTTGTAACCCGGCATCTTGAGCTGCAAATAGATATAACAAGGTCGTGCCATGAATTTGGCATAAGCCGGCCGCCCAAACAAGGCGTGATACGGGCTCCGAATTTTCACTACCTCAAAGGTTAGTGTTTCAGATCGGGAATCATGCTCGTCCCCAAAAGCCACCTCCAAGGCTATCTTACCAACAGGATACGCTGATTTGCCAGGCACCACACCATGGAACACCGTATTAGACAGTCTGAGATCCTTGTCTGTTAGCCCCATGCGGCGGAATGTCTCATAGTACAGGATGTTAATACTGCTCCCTCCATCCATGAGT
>NC_041385.1:82512428-82524803 GCF_002162155.2 Triticum dicoccoides
GCTGCTCCGACCAGCGTAAATAACGCGGTACGGCCGGTTCAACAGAGTTCACTGCTCGCTTGTGAAGTTTCCGGTCACGCTTATCCAAGCTAGTTGTGAAAACGTGATACTGCCCATTGTTCAACTGTTTTGGCTGGCTTTGATAACCCGACCGCTGCTGCTGCTGCTGCTGTTGGTTGTAACCCCCTTCACCGCTCTGATTATCCTGGTTATTATTATCGCCCTGATTGAAACCTGAACCGGACGCTCCATCGTGACCCGGCCCATGGAAACCAGATCCTGAGCCACCACCTGACCCACGGTCATACTGGAAGGCATTAGAGTTTCGAAATTCCTGCATAATGTAACAATCCTTCCAAAGGTGGTTAGCCGGCGCCTCCTTCGTCCCGTGTTTTGGGCAAGGCTGATTCAACAAATAGTTTAAGCGATCCGGGTTAGGATTTGGAGCCCCATTACGATTCGCCGCTTTACCTCTGCGCTGCTGACCCTTGTCCTGCGCATTAGTGTTAGCCACAAAGTCCATGCTGCCATCCGCTTTATGCTTGCCTCCGTTTCCATGGCCCGCCGGTTTGTATTGATGCCCCTTCCCTTCCCTGCTTCGTCATCGTCAGTCTCGGGATCCTTGGTACTGTCAGAATCAACATACTTCACTAAAACGGCCATGAGAGTTCCCATGTCATTACAGAACTGCTTCATACGCCCCAACTTCAACTTTAGAGGCTTAAACCGGCAGTTGCCCTCCAGGGTTAAGATCGCAGAGTCAGCATTGATCCTGTCAGACGAGTGCAAGACTTCGGAAACGCGGCGTACCCAATGGGTTGTTGACTCTCCGTCCTCCTGAACACAAGCCGCCAAGTCTACTATGGACTTAGGTTGCTTACACCTATCTTTGAAATTCTGGATAAACCGGGTCCGCAACTGGGCCCATGAACTGATAGAATTAGGTGGCAGGCTCTTCAACCAAGTACGGGCTGTGCCTTCAAGCTTCATGGTGAAGTACTTTGCACACGCGGTCTCATCCACATCCAGCATCTCCATTGCCATCTCATAACTCTCTACCCATGCTTCTGGAGATAA
The DNA here is from genome assembly GCF_002162155.2 of Triticum dicoccoides. Taxonomy (NCBI): domain Eukaryota; kingdom Viridiplantae; phylum Streptophyta; class Magnoliopsida; order Poales; family Poaceae; genus Triticum; species Triticum dicoccoides. The sequence goes on from NC_041385.1 coordinate 82,513,506, forward strand.
ATCAGCGGTGTAATTTGGCACCTTGCGCGGGCCCTTGAAGTCCTTGGGCAGGCGTACATTGCGTAAAGCGGGGACTAAACAGGGCACTCCCAAGCTAGATGCGACCCCTGGCCCGGCAGAGGTGGTAGGACGAACCTGGGTAAGCTGATCCGCCTCGTTCTGTGCTGCTAACTCGGCATCCCTTCGTGCCCGGGCCCGGTCCACTACATCCTGAGCATCGTGAACACCATCGGCCGGGTTATTGCCACGGGCCGCTTCACGGCCCCGCGCATTGCTTGATATGGCCGGTTCATCCAGGTACCTACTATAGCTCCGGCTTGGACGAGGTGTGGAATGAATCCAATCGCGGCTGTATGAATATGCCTCCTGTTGAATCAAAGCGGTCCGGAGAAGTTCCTTAACCCGGCGCGTCTCTATTGCTTGTGGAGAGTCTCCTTCGACCGGGATAGCTTCTAATCACGCAGCAGCTGCGACAAGATTGTCCATAGGATTAGAATAATGACCCGGAGGTGTCTGGACCGGCGGAGGAATCACAATGTTCTGCCGAGGAGGTTCCATCAGGCGGGGTTGGACCGTCGCTCCTGGCCCTGGTGCCTCGACCCGGTTTACCTCCAGGTGCCCCGGCGAATTACTGGTTCCAGCTCCCGGAGTGTGAAAGAGATTTCGAGGGTCGAACCCTAACGGCAGGCGTGATCTGTGCTTCCGCTTCAAGACCTCCTGTGATGCGTTCTGGTCGAGCATGAGCTTATAGGCCTGAGTGTCGAAAGCGGCCCGCTCTGCAGCCATCCTGTCCTTCTCTGCTGCCAGGTCGGCTTTGGCCTGTACGATCTGCTCTCTCAGCTTTGCAATCTCCGCATCATGGGCCTCCTGATCCGCCGGATTGGCCTCTGCCATAAGTACCGCTAGTGCATCAAACAGGTCAGACAGAACTTGAACCGGTGGGGGCACAAGGCCTCCTGCCCTTGCTGCCGCTACCGCTGCTGATCCGGAGAGCATTGATGCTGCGGTCGAAGAGTGATTCGCCGCCTGTGTGCCGGCCATGAATATTTCAACCCGGTTGATCTGATTTGGGGGGTCCGGAACACTGTCACCATCGGAACAGCCCCTAATCTGGTCGTCTTGCAACTGGTACAATGATTCGGTCTCTCCGGTTGAGGACTTGTCGCCGGAATAGACGACGGTCTCGCTACCGTATTCTGACTCGTCCTCATGCTCTTCTCCGTGGATGACTCCCACGAAGGCACGCCTCACGACCGGTTTAACTTGGGTAGATCTCGCACGCTGAGCCGTCCCGACAAGGTCGGTGCAGATATCCGGCTCAGGCCCAGGCTCACCAATCTTGCCGATAAAAACGTGTATGCCACCAAAGGGGTCATGGATTTGTCACGGCAGATGTCCTTGTGAAAGGACTTAGTCGTGGAGCCATCGCTACGGGTTAACTTGAAGGGGTTAAAGCGGATACAAAGACACAAGGGTTTATACTAGTTCGGCCCCTTCGATGAAGGTAAAAGCCTACGTCTAGTTGTGATGGAATTGATGTGGTTTCGATGGCTAGGGAACAAACAAGCTTCGCCTAGGCTCGAGTTGTTGTTGTCTGTCCTTGAACCGCCGCCGGGTCGTCCCCTTATATACACAGGTGACGCCCGTCGGTCCACAGAGTCCCACACCGGTTCATACTCGTATCTCGGTTGGTCTCTCTCTATTCCTAACTTACAATGCAAGTTTACATATCAAGCCGGTTTACGGCTACAGGTTCTAAACCGACTACAGGCCTTGGGCCTTCATCTGCTTAATCACCTTTAAACTACTAATGAAGCTAACCCGGCCCAGGTAGGCCTGTTCACGCCCAGTGGTAATATCCCCAACATTAGGCCCCAGATTGATTTGAACTGGTTCATGTCAATCCTTCACAAAAATCTTTGTCTTCAACATCTTCTGGTAATTGGTAAACCGCCATGTCGTCATCATCTCTGGTTGCTGTAAACCGGCATGACGTCATCATGAAGTTAACATTTATGACGCCTTCTTTTATTAATAGATCTGCGATACCTAAGGCAGCAGCTCCACTTCCGAATCTTGTGGCTCCTGGATTCGCGCGCCTTACACACGTCCCCTGCCTTATAAATAGGACCGATGGGTCATTTCCTTTTCTCCCCTTCGTCTCTTTCTCTTCGTCTTCCTCGCGTCGCCAGCCTCGGAGCTCCACCGCCGCTGTTGACCTCTGCACCGTCTTGGGCCACTGCATCAACCTGAACGCACCAGAGCACCGCGGTAGCCTTCCGCGTCTTCCTCGACTCTGGTAAGCCTTCTGTTCTTCTTAACATAGATCTATTCTAGGGTTTCGTGTTCTTGCTGTGTTCATCACTTGTTCATACTCGTACCTAGACTCCTGGTCATATCTGTGAAACCCTGCTCTGACCAGCAGTAGCTTTTTAGCATCCGCCTGTAGTTTTACGCTCAAGTCTATAGATCTCATCCACATTCCTACCCATTGATTTACTTCTGTTCTGCTTTAACCTTTTGAATATTTTCTGTTTTTCTGAACTTGCTTCAAATCCATTGCTGCAATAAGACCTTGTGAAACCTGTTTCTGCATACTTAGCCATCCGCAACCTCAATTGCTTTCAATGTTTAGATCAGGCGGTTTAACTTAATATAGAAAAAGTTAATAAACCGGTATATACCATTAGTCCCCTTGTTGAACCGCCAGAACTCCTTAGCCATATGATGCCACTTCATAAAAATCCGGTTTAAATATACTGCCTCCGGTTTAGCATTGTTCATACCAGCACTTTCTTTTATCCAACATGTTCTTGAACCGGAATCACCTATTTCTTGTAGATCTCACCATGGCCAAACAAGTATATGAGTGCAACTGGGTTCCTTCTCGTGTCACAGAAACTCAGTTGGATAATTTAGTCTCGATCGGCGCTTTAGATAGCAAAGAGACTATCCACTGGAGGGTTCCTGGTGATGAATGTCCTCCCACACCTCAAGAGGGAGAGGTTGTGATCTTTGCGGATCACTTAGCCCGGGGCTTCAAACCGCCCGGCTCTAAATTTTACCGGGATGTGTTAGCCAATTTTCAACTCCACCCGCAAGATACTGGCCCCAATTCTGTTACCAACTTATGTCACTTCCAAGTGCTCTGTGAGGTATACCTTCAAGAGAAACCCACAGTTGAATTGTTTAGAGACTGCTTCCACTTAAACCGCCGCACAGAATTCACTGATGGTCCCAATACCGAATTGGGCGGTATGGCAATTCATAAAAGGAAAGAAATCACTTATCCCCATGCCAGACTACACAGTCACCCCAAGGAGTGGAATGCAACATGGTTTTACTGCAAAGATACTTCCCATGATGATGAAAATCCTTTGCCTGGCTTTCGTCCGGAGCGGCTCAGCAATACACACCCCTTCCCACAAAGGTTAAGTGCCAAGGAGAGGAGTAAATACGCTCCGCAATTATCCAAGCTCCGAGCCTTCATGGCCAACGGTTTAACAGGAGTAGATCTCGCACGCTGTTGGATATCATGGAGCATACTGCCTCTCAGCCGGCGCTCCGGTTTAATGTGCAAGTATACTGGTAGCGTTGATGACCCACTCCGACACACCAACATCCAGCTCTCTGATGATGAAGTCACAGAGGCTGTGAAGAAAATGCTGAACGAACCAGAGCACCTCTGCGCTCAAACCGGCCTGCTCCCTTTCTGTGCTACCAACAAACCGCCAGCTATAAGATTTTGATTGTACTTTTTACTGAACCTGTTATTGCTATCTCTGTCTGACATCAATTGCTGCTTAACCAGGGTGATAATCCGTTTTGGAGCAAGAAGCTTCCACAAGACAAACCGGAGAAAGCAGAACGGTCAACCCGGCTAAAGACCAAGGTCATCAAGAAGCCTGCTAAAAAGAAGAAAACCACTGCTTCATCTGATCCGGCTGTTGATGATGATGTGGGTAACTCGGACCTTGAGGTAGAACTCGATTCACTAGGCTTACTTTTTACACGCCTTATTGATGATGATACTTGTCAGGACGACGCTGAAGCCAGTAATGCTGATGTCGCTGAGGTAACTATTCTCCCTTCCGATTCAGATCCTTTGCCTTTGCCAAAATTTCGCCAGGCAAACCGGAAAGTTAAATTTTCTCATCCTCTTGCTTACTTGGATCCCAAATTTCTTATGAAGACTCAGCAACATGAAGCTTGCCGCACAACCCGGCACAGCGGCCAGGTAGTTACCTCCGCCGGTTTACCAAACAGTCTGGTTCGAAAACGCCGCTCCGAGGTCTCCGACCTTTTTATTAATTTATATCCTAAAGCGGGTTTCATCCGTCAACCTCTTAATCCGTCTGACTCCGATTATTAGGTTACTTCCCATTCTTACTCTGGTGAATCGTCGGCCACTCAGCTGCCACCACTGAAAACGGTTCTTGGGTAAGCTAGACTGAACATATGCTTCTGGTACACCACGTTATAACTTATGCTGTTCCTTGACTCTTTGTTTCTCTTTCAGGGCTAAACCTAAACCGAGCAAGAAAGCCCGCCTGGATAAAGCGGCTGAGGAAGATGTCGCCCCTGAACAGGATAAAACACCAGATCTTGAAACGTTTGTCTATGAGGATATTCCCAATGATCCTCCCTTGCAAGATGATGCTATTCCTGAGAAAAGGCCTATCAATACCTCAGTCCCTGTTGACCAACCTACCAGCTCCGTCCGGATTGATAGATTCCGCAGTCCTTCAAAGCCTGCCGATAAACCGACCGCGCCAACGCAAACCGGCGAGTCCAAGGATGATGACGTTGTAATTACCGGCGTAGGTCGCTTTGAACCAGGGAATCCTGTCGCTTTGGCCAAGCATACTGTGAAAGAAGATTTTTCTGCCATGAACAAAGGCAAATGGGATGTTGATCTGGAAACATATGCTGCTCTGAGTGCCCAAGATCTTCATTCTGGTTACTTGAACCGGCTATATACTAGTCGTGACTGTGAAGTTGGCCTGGTAAATATGATGAGAGATAAATTTGAGGTAACTTCCTTGTGCTTCTTCTTTCTTTAATTACTGCCACTGTATTAATCCTCCTAGCCCCCAAGGGCCGGTTTGTAACCTTCTTCAAGCCGGGACTTGAATATAGTCCTCAATACTTTGAAATCCATCAATGTAGCCCCCAAGGGCCGGTTCAACTTAGTATAGTTAAACCGGGACTCCAATAAAGATTCTAACATCAGAACATAACTGAGCAAATAGCCATTAGCCCCCAAGTGCCAAGTTGAATACCTGTATTGAGCTTGGTACTTTGCGATTTAGTAATAGATGAAAATTGAAGGTGCATTAGCCCCCAAGTATCAAGCGTATAACTTGTTATGTGGTTGGTACTTCAAATTCTTGTACTGTTTGTTGAAAGCCAAGCACTATCTTTATGCAGGCTGAAGTGAGGATCAAAGAGGACCGGATTACTGATCTGCAGGAAACTTTGAAAACCCAACAAGCTGAAACCGACAAGGCAAGGGAAGAAATAACCAGCGCTTTGAGCATCACAGAACAGCTGAAGGAGGGCTTCAAGAAGGAGCGGACTGATTGGGCCACTGAGAAGGCCGCTTTAATAAAAAGAGCTGAAAACGCTGAAGCTGCCCTTAAACAGGTGGTAGATGAGCGGACCGCCGTAAAGCGGCAAGTACATTCCATGACTGCTGCTATCTTTGGTAAGCTCCTTTTGGTTTCCTGGACAACTCTGGCCTGCTTATAATAGATCCGGTTTGTGATCTTTCCTGTATTGTTGCAGGTACACGCATTGGTCACTTAGGGTCAGATGTTCGAAAGAAGTTGAAGGCTGCCTACACTTTAATTGAACAGCTGTATACCGGAGCGCAGCAGATCATCACCACTGCATCTCATAACACTCTTAATAGGTTGTCAATGCTTCCTGCTCGGATTGAAGAACTGAAAAAATCTGCTGCTCGAACCGGAGCCATTAATGCCTTGATCCAGGCAAAAGCATGGGTGCGAGATTTTGATCCTATTGAGGCAGCTCAAGGCTATCCCAGCTTGAAGGAAGACGGCTCAGAGTTCAATGAAGATGATTTGAGGGCGATAAATCATGCAGTACGCCCTCTGGCTTGTCAATTGGCTGAAGAGGCAGACTTGTCGCATTATCAAGCTCAGTACAATGATCAGAACAAACGAGTGCCTGCACCAACTCCTGAAGCGGAGAATCTGATTCCTCCAATCCGTAAGCATACTTACGCTCCTGATATTGAACCGTCTTCTCTGATCCATGAAGAGGCTGTCTTTCAAACTTTAATGGGAATCGACTGGACCACTGTTGATTTCCAGCCAATGGATAGAGATGAGGAAGCTGAAACGGCGCGGGCCGACCCACAATCATTAGACCAGGGCGATGAACAGGCTTGAACCGGAAGCCAGTTTAAATAGCTGCTTTATTATGATCCGCCGGAACAACAATGATCTTATTTGGGCACCGCGTTGCCTTGTAATAGGATAGTCAATACTTCTGCCTTGAATATGCCTTCGTGCATAAGTACTGATGCTTTTGCTTGAAATCCTCAATTTATATTTCCTGCAATCAGAAAATCTTGAACTTCGGTGGCGGTTATACCGCCAACCGGTTTATGACCTTTATATATATATCATCAATGTATTTAAGACGTATAATCAAATATGTGATACAAAATACCTGCCATCATTGGGCATGAAGTTGGCTTAGCCAGGCTTGAAACGGAGTATTTATAAACCGTTACCATCAAAGGGTAGAAAACAACTCCCATGTAAACCGTGCTGGGTCATTATGAGCCCCCCTGCTACTTCATGATGTTAACAGGAAAGTTAAATCGGGCATATTTCTCTGGAGTACAAATGAACCGATTTCCGTCAGCTGAACCGGTAAAAAAGTGTTGTTGGTTTAAAGAAAACACAACAAAAATTGAAGAATAGTTATAAAAGAAATATGGAAGCAAAGGCAATGATAAAAACCGTTTGCAAAAACATGCTTTACTGAGCTGATCAGATGGTGTTACCACGGTCGGACAGGACCAAGCCCCCAATAGGAGTGACAATGGTTCAAGTCAGCCAGGTCCCCAAATGAAACCGTGGCATTTATGCCGATCAAAAGGCGTGGCAATGGTTCGGGTTCGACCAAGCCCCCAAGTGATTCTGTGGCCTTAGGCCGATCAAGAGGCGTGACTGGTTCAGACTTGACCATGTCCCCAAGTGATCTGGTGGCTTTCGCCTATCAAAATGTGTCACATTGGTTCGGACACGACCAAGGCCCCTAGTGATATCACAAATCTTTTTTGAAAAGCAAATTTCAAGGGGTAAACCGGAGGCCGCTTTAAAACAGAACCACTCCATGTAACCACACATGATATGAAAGGACAGAGACCCCGCTTTAGCTGAGGCTCCGGTTTTATTATATCAATGATAATATATACACTGCCATAATATGTACATAGATAGAGCTGATGGCTCAAGTGTAGTAAGGCCGAAGATGAGCTATATTCCACGGCCTGTTGGTCTCCTCCTCTGATGTGCGTGAGTCTTTATGCTCTCGAATATGAATCAGATAATACGACCCGTTGTGCAGATTCTTGCTGACCACGAAAGGTCCCTCCCAAGGTGGGGATAACTTGTGCATATCCGTCTGATCTTGGATGAGCCGAAGCACCAAATCTCCTACTCGAAAAGTTCTGGTTCTGACCCGGCGACTGTGATAGCGACGAAGATCTTGTTGATAAATCGCCAAGCGGGCAGCCGCTATGTCACGCTCCTCATCTAATTGGTCCAAAGCATCTTGCCGTGCTGTCTCATTGTCCGCTTCAACATAAGCCGCCACACGAGGTGAATCGTGCCGGATATCACTAGGGAGAACCGCCTCTGCTCCGTAGACCATAAAAAACGGTGTGTATCCTGTAGATCGGTTGGGCGTAGTGTTGATACTCCATAGCACAGATGGTAGCTCTTCAACCCAACATCCCGGTGTTCTTTGCAATGGAACCATAAGCCGGGGTTTGATGCCTCGCAAGATCTCTTGATTAGCTCATTCTGCCTGCCCATTGGACTGGGGGTGAGCCACTGATGATACGTCAAGTCTGATGTGCTCACGTTCACAGAATTCCTTCATAGCACCCTTGGATAAATTGGTACCATTGTCAGTAATGATACTGTGTGGAAAGCCAAACCGGAAAATCACCTTTTTAATGAACTGCATCGCTGTAGCTGCATCACACTTGCTAACAGGCTCCGCTTCAACCCACTTGGTAAACTTGTCAACTGCCACCAAAAGGTGGGTTTTCTTATCCTTGGATCTTTTAAAAGGTCCGACCATATCCAGCCCCCATGTTGCAAACGGCCAAGTAATTGGAATCATCCTCAATTCTTGAGCCGGCACATGAGCACGCCTTGAAAATTTCTGACAGCCATCACACCGTTTAACCAAGTCCTTCGCATCAGCATGAGCTGTCAACCAGTAAAACCCGTGACGAAACGCCTTAGCCACCAGAGACTTTGAACTGGCGTGGTGACCACAATCCCCTTCATGGATTTCGCGTAAAATTTCACAACCTTCCTCAGGAGATACGCAATGTTGAAACGCCCCTGATACACTGCAATGATGCAATTCGCCATTGATAATTGTCATAGATTTGGATCGCCGGACTATCTGCCGGGCTAGAGTCTCATCCTCTGGCAACTCTCCCCGGTTCATGTACGCAAGAGAAGGAACTGTCCAATCCGGTATAATATGCAGGGCTGCCACCAATTGAGCCTCCGGATCAGAAATAGCCAAATCCGCTTCACCCGGGAGCTTGACTGACGGGTTGTGCAACACATCGAGAAAGACATTAGGCGGGACCGGTTTACGCTGAGAGCCCAACTGGCTTAAACTGTCCGCCGCTTCATTTTTTCGATGATCCACGTGCTCCACCTGATAACCCTTGAAGTAACCCGCAACAATATCCACCTCACAACGATATGCAGCCATAAGCGGGTCCTTAGAATCCCAAGTGCCAGATACCTGTTGAGCCACGAGGTCCGAGTTACCGAAGCACTTAACCCGACTTAGATTCATCTCTTTAGCCATCCGGAGACCATGGAGCAGAATTTCATACTCAGCTGCATTATTAGTACAAGGGAACATTAAGCGGAGAACATAACAAAACTTATCACCCCGTGGGGAAGTTAATACGACTCCAGCCCCCGAGCCTTCCAATTGCCTGGATCCATCAAAATGGATAGTCCAATATGTGTGATCCGGCTTTTCCTCTGGTGCTTGCAACTCCGTCCAATAATTGATGAAATCAACAAGTGCTTGAGACTTCACCGCCGTCCGAGGCAGTACTTCAATCCGTGCGGCCCAAGTTCTATGGCCCACTTGGCAATCCGGCCAGTCGCCTCCCGGTTCTGTATGATATCGCCCAAGGGAGCTGAACTGACCACTGTGATGGGGTTCCCTTGGAAATACTGCTTCAACTTCCGGCTTGCCATGAAAACTCCATATACCAGCTTCTGCCAATGTGGATACCTTTGCTTGGATTCGATAAGCACCTCGCTGATATAGTAAACCGGCCGCTGAACCGGATACTCCTTGCCTGCCTCCTTGCGTTCTACCACAATAGCCACGCTAACTGCACGAGCATTGGCCGCTACGTATAACAATAACGGCTCCTTGTCGACTAGAGCTGCAAGAACGGGCGGATTGGCTAATTGCCGCTTCAAGTCCTCCAACGCTTCATCAGTAGCTGGACTCCAGATGAATTGATCTGTCTTTCTCAAAATCTGGTATAAAGGGATGGCCTTCTCTTCGAGGCGGCTGATAAACCGGCTCAGTGCGGCGATCCGACCCGCCAAACGCTGAACATCGTTGATACACTTCGGTTTAGCCAGGGATGTGATAGCCGTAATCTTGTCCGGATTAGCCTCAATTCCTCTATTGGACACAAGAAAGCCCAGTAACTTGCCTGCCGGAACACCAAAGACACATTTGGCAGGGTTAAGCATCATCTTATAAACCCGCAAGTTGTCAAAGGTTTCCTTCAAATCATCAACCAGCGTCTCCTTCTGCCTTGACTTGACTACAATATCATGCACATAGGCGTGCACATTGCGGCCGATCTGTTTATGCAGGCAATTCTATACACACCGTTGATAAGTGGCTTGGGCGCTCTTGAGCCCAAAAGGCATAGATACATAGCAGAAGGCTCCAAAGGGAGTAATAAACGCCGTCTTCTCCTTGTCCTTAACCGCCATTTTGATCTGATGATACCCAGAATACGCATCCAAAAAACTCAAACGCTCACAACCCGCCGTGGCGTCAATAATCTGGTCAATGCGAGGGAGGGCAAAAGGATCCGCTGGACAAGCCTTGTTAAGATCCGTGTAATCCACACACATACGCCAAGTGCCATTTTTCTGAAGTACCAGCACCGGATTAGCGAGCCACTCTGGATGGAACACTTCCATGATAAAACCAGCTGCTAAGAGCCTGGCCACTTCTTCTCCAATAGCTTTGCGCCTTTCTTCATTAAACCGGCGGAGAAACTGTTTTACCGGTTTATACTTGGGATCAACATTAAGAGTGTGCTCAGCGAGTTCCCTCGGTACACCTGGCATGTCAGAAGGCTTCCATGCAAAAATGTCTCGATTCTCACGGATGAACTCGATGAGCGCGCTTTCCTATTTAGGGTCCAAGTTGGCACTGACAGTGAACTACTTGGACGAATCGCCGGGCACGAAGTCAACAAGCTTGGTCTCAGCCGCCGATTTGAACTTCAGATCTGAATCATGCTCCGTAATCGGCCTCTTCAAAGGGGTCATGTCCGCCGGATCAACATTGTCCCTATAATATTTCAACTCCTTCGTGGCACAAACCGACTCTGCGTAGGCCGCATCACCTTCCTCACATTCCAAAGCAATGTTGCGGCTCCCATGAACCGTTATTGTCCCTTTGTAACCCGGCATCTTGAGCTGCAAATAGATATAACAAGGCCGTGCCATGAATTTGGCATAAGCCGGCCGCCCAAACAAGGCGTGATACGGGCTCCGAATTTTCACTACCTCAAAGGTTAGTGTTTCAGATCGGGAATCATGCTCGTCCCCAAAAGCCACCTCCAAGGCTATCTTACCAACAGGATACGCTGATTTGCCAGGCACCACACCATGGAACACCGTATTAGACGGTCTGAGATCCTTGTCTGTTAGCCCCATGCGGCGGAATGTCTCATAGTACAGGATGTTAATACTGCTCCCTCCATCCATGAGTACCTTGGTGAATTTATAACCT
>NC_041385.1:82525086-82531007 GCF_002162155.2 Triticum dicoccoides
TGCTCCACACGATAGGCTGCTCCGACCAGCATAAATAACGCGGTACGGCCGGTTCAACAGAGTTCACTGCTCGCTTGTGAAGTTTCCGGTCGCGCTTATCCAAGCTAGTTGTGAAAACGTGATACTGCCCATTGTTCAACTGTTTTGGCTGGCTCTGATAACCCGACCGCTGCTGCTGCTGTTGGTTGTAACCCCCTTGACCGCTCTGATTATCCTGGTTATTATTATCGCCCTGATTGAAACCTGAACCGGAAGCTCCATCATGACCCGGCCCATGGAAACAGGATCCTGAGCCACCACCTGACCCACGGTCATACCGAAAGGCATTAGAGTTTTTAAATTCCTGCATAATGTAACAATCCTTCCAAAGGTGGTTAGCCGGTGCCTCCTTCGTCCCATGTTTTGGGCAAGGCTGATTCAGCAAATAGTTTAAGCGATCTGGGTTAGGATTTGGAGCCCCATTATGATTTGCCGCTTTACCTCTGTGCCGCTAACCCTTGTCCTGCGCATTAATGTTAGCCACAAAGTCCATGCTGCCATCCGCTTTACGCTTACCTCCGTTTCCATGGCCCGCTGGTTTGTATTGATGCTCCTTAGAGTTGCTATTCTTTTTTCCCTTCCCTGCTTCATCATCGTCAGTCTCGGGATCCTTGGTACTATCAGAATCAGCATACTTCACTAAAGCGGCCATGAGAGTTCCCATGTCATTATAGAACCGCTTCATACGCCCCAACTTCAACTTTAGAGGCTTAAACCGGCAGTTGGCCTCCAGGGTTAAGATCGCAGAGTCAGCATTGCTCCTGTCAGATGAGTGCAAGACTTCAGAAACGCGGCGTACCCAATGGGTTGTTGACTCTCCGTCCTCCTGAACACAAGCCGCCAAGTCTACTATGGACTTAGGCTGCTTACACGTATCTTTGAAATTCTGGATAAACCGGGTCCGCAACTGGGCCCATGAACTGATAGAATTAGGCGGCAGGCTCTTCAACCAAGTATGGGCTGTGCCTTCAAGCATCATGGTGAAGTACTTTGCACACGCAGTCTCATCCACATCCAGCATCTCCATTGCCATCTCATAACTCTCTACCCACGCTTCTGGAGATAAATCAGCAGTGTAATTTGGCACCTTGTGCGGGCCCTTGAAGTCCTTGGGCAGGCGTACATTGCGTAAAGTGGGGACTAAACAGGGCACTCCCAAGCTAGATGCGACCCCTGGCCCGACAGAGGTGGTAGGACGAACCGGTGTAAGCTGATCCGCCTCGTTCTGTGCTGCTAACTCGGCCTCCCTTCGTGCCCGGGCCTGGTCCACTACATCCTGAGCATTGTGAACACCACCGGCTGGGTTATTGCCACAGACCGCTTCACGGCCCCGCGCATTGCTTGATATGGCCGGTTCATCCAGGTACCTACTATAGCTCCGGCTTGGACGAGGTGTGGAATGAATCCGATCGCGGCTGTATGAATATGCCTCCTGTTGAATCAAAGTGGTCCGGAGAAGTTCCCTAACCCGGCGCGTCTCTATTGCTTGTGGAGAGTCTCCTTCGACCGGGATAGCTTCTAATCGCGCAGCAGCTGCGACAAGATTAGAATAATGACCCGGAGGTGTCTGGACCGGCGGAGGAATCACAATGTTCTGCCGAGGAGGTTCCATCAGGCGGGGTTGGACCATCGCTCCTGGCCCTGGTGCCTCGACCTGGTTTACCTCCAGGTGCCCCGGCGGATTACTAGTTCCAGCTCTCGGAGTGTGAAAGAGATTTCGAGGGTCGAACCCTAACGGCAGGCGTGATCTGTGCTTCCGCTTCAAGACCTCCTGTGGTGCATTCTGGTCGAGCATGAGCTTATAGGCTTGGGCGTCCAAAGCGGCCCGCTCTGCAGCCATCATGTCCTTCTCTGCTGCCAGGTCGGCTTTAGCCTGTACGATCTGCTCTCTCACCTTTGCAATCTCCGCATCATGGGCCTCCTGATCCGCCGGATTGGCCTCTGCCATAAGTACCGCTAGTGCGTCAAACAGGTCAGACAGAACTTGAATCGGTGGGGGCACAAGGCCTCCTGCCCTTGCTGCCGCTGCCGCTGCTGATCCGGAGAGCATTGCTGCTGCGGTCGAAGAGTGATTCGCCGCCTGCGTGCCGGCTATGAATATTCCAACCCGGTTGATCTGATCTGGGGGGTCCGGAACACTGTCACCATCGGAACAGCCCCTAATCTGGTCGTCTTGCAATTGGTACAATGATTCGGTCTCTCCGGTTGAGGACTCGTCGCCGGAATAGACGACGGTCTCGCTACCGTATTCTGACTCGTCCTCATGCTCTCCTCCGTGGATGACTCCCACGAAGGCACGCCTCACGGCCGGTTTAACCTGGGTAGATCTCGCACGCTGAGCCGTCTCGACGAGGTCGGTGCATATGTCCGGCTCAGGCCCAGGCTCACCAATCTTGCCTATAAAAACGTGTATGCCACCAAAGGGGACCCGGTACCCGTACTCGATCGAGCCGGTTCGGGACCCCATCCTGCATCGTCGATGTAGAGCTTGCCGCGACGACTCTTGGTCATCCGGCCCACAGCATAGCCTTCGAGTCCTTTGAGCTTGCCCTCCAAGATCATCAAACCGTCGTGCGATTGCCCCATGGTGGGCGCCAACTGTCGTGGATTTGTCACGGCAGATGTCCTTGTGAAAGGACTTAGTCGTGGAGCCATCACTACGGGTTAACTTGAAGGGGTTAAAGCGGACACAAAGACACAAGGGTTTATACTAGTTCGGCCCCTTCGATGAAGGTAAAAGCCTACGTCTAGTTGTGATGGAATTGATGTGGTTTCGATGGCTAGGGAGCAAACAAGCTTCGCCTAGGCTCAAGTTGTTGTTGTCTGTCCTTGAACCGCCGCCGGGTCGTCCCCTTATATACACGGGTGACGCCCGTCGGTCCACAGAGTCCCACACCGGTTCATACTCGTATCCCGGTTGGTCTCTCTCTATTCCTAACTTACAATGCAAGTTTACATATCAAGCCGGTTTACGGCTACAGGTTCTAAACCGACTACAGGCCTTGGGCCTTCATCTGCTTAATCACCTTTAAACTACTAATGAAGCTAACCCGGCCCAGGTAGGCCGGTTCACGCCCAGTGGTAATATCCCCAACAAAAGGGGACCCGGTACCCGTACTCGATCGAGCGAGCTTCGGGACCCCATCCTGCATCGTCGATGTAGAGCTTGCCGCGACGACTCTTGGTCATCCGGCCCACAGCATAGCCTTTGAGTCCTTTGAGCTTGCCCTCCAAGATCATCAAACCGTCGTTCGATTGCCCCACGGTGGGCGCCAACTGTCGTGGATTTGTCACGGCAGATGTCCTTGTGAAAGGACTTAGTCATGGAGCCATCGCTACGGGTTAACTTGAAGGGGTTAAAGCGGACACAAAGACACAAGGGTTTATACTAGTTCGGCCCCTTCGATGAAGGTAAAAGCCTACGTCTAGTTGTGATGGAAATGATGTGGTTTCGATGGCTAGGGAGCAAACAAGCTTCGCCTAGGCTCGAGTTGTTGTTGTCTGTCCTTGAACCGCCGCCGGGTCGTCCCCTTATATACACGGGTGACGCCCGTCGGTCCACAGAGTCCCACACCGGTTCATACTCGTATCCCGATTGGTCTCTCTCTATTCCTAACTTACAATGCAAGTTTACATATCAAGCCGGTTTACGGCTACAGGTTCTAAACCGACTACAGGCCTTGGGCCTTCATCTGCTTAATCACCTTTAAACTACTAATGAAGCTAACCCGGCCCAGGTAGGCCTGTTCACGCCCAGTGGTAATATCCCCAACACCTAACGATATATTCGAATTCAACATAACGTGGATTAAAAAATTGAAATTCAAGATCATGGCATCTGTAATCATATAAAAAGTGACATTACTCTTTCTTTGGTGGGAATTGATTTGTTTTTGGTTGTTGTTGACGGAAGTGCGAATCGATTTGGTACTGTGCAGGGTAATCTTGTTCTCCCGATTTTTTTTACATTTTTCTTGCAGTTTTTTCAATGGCATCTATAGCAATATAGTAAAAGGGGACATGACTCTCTTGTGTCTTGTATGAATTGTTTTTTTACACGTTAAGTTTGTTCTGCCGAACAAGGAATCCGCACCTTGTTATCCCGAAATTTTCAAGCTCGAGTATCTTTTGTCTCACCTGCTTTGAAACTCCCGCTTCTTCAACCCGCGCCGCGCCTTGTTATCCCGAAATTTGGACGCACGCGAGAACTCCCTCCTCATCCGAAATCGCTCCCGCAGCCCAGACACGCGAAATCCCCCTTATACCCCTCAGCCAGAAATGAAGCTCCACGTCGCGATGTCAAAACCGATGGGGGTACGCTGGTAACTTACCCTACATTTCGAGCAAGCGCGTCCCTAAGCTTGGCTCCCCCCTCCCCCTTCGCCCCCTCCCCCATTCATACACCGAGGCCGCCAAAACCCGCGAAACCCCACGCTCCTCCGTTGGCCTCCCGAACGCCACCTAGCCGGAGACTCTTCCCCGACTACGTCGTCCACCGCAACAGCTCGCCGTCCCTCATCCACCGCACCGGATGAGGATCCATTGTCGATCTTGTTGTCCCGCCGGATCAGCTGCCCCATCCTCCACCTCCAAGGAGCTGCCCCAATTTTTGCCTCGTCTATTGCGCCACATCAATCCCCATAGCGCCGTCTTGACCTGACCCACCGGAACCGCATCACCCTCACCAATTCCTCCGATGAAGCCGAGGCCAACTCGGAGCCACCAAGGAGGTTCTGCACTCATCACTGCATTTTATCTTTTATTCAATCTCACGGGCTGCCGGTGCTCGATACCGAGCAGATATGGCGGGTCTCCATCAACGGCGCCGTCGCCAGCCACATCATCCACGGAGTCTCTCCCCCATGTCATTGCTTCCTCTACGGAGACTTCCACAATGGCACTAGCTGCAGCTGCTCTGGCTCTCGCTCGTGCTGCGTCTCTGTTCTTGCTGTCGGTCGCGCTGCAGCACTGCTCCTGCTTTCATTCGTGCTGCTACTCTGCTCTTGCTCTCGCTTGTGCTGCTACTACTGCTGCACGACCTCCGGCAGCTACAGGAGTTGCTGCTTTAGCACTCGCTCGCGATGCTACTGCACGACTTGCTCTCTACTAGTGCGTTCCCTGCTCGAGCGTCTGCTGATTTAGATCACTCCTTCTCTGCTACTAGTGCTCGAACGCCCTAAACATCGATTGCAATGCTCTGTTACTAGTTCAATCAGTTTCGATAGTAAAATTCAGTGTCGACTGTGAAGTTCATTTTCTTCAGTTAAGTTCAGAGTGAACAGTACTTACAACATCTGTCGGAGCGGCCGTGGCGCGGCTAATGCGTTTTACATCTAGCACTTTTTGGTGATGTATTTTACATCATCTATTGCAGATGATATTAGGGTCCCACTTCATATTAACGTTGTCTGTCTTGTCATGCTTCAGCCTCGTCGCCGTACACCCTGCCCGTATGTATGTACATGGCCATATTTTCTTTCTTGCACCCTCGCCGATGTATGTACGTGTACATGCTACGTGCGCGCCTCTACTACGACACGTGCGCGCCTCTACTACGACACGTGCGTGCCTCTACATCGACCAGTATGTACGTACACTTTCGCGACCAGAATGACAATGCTACGTACGCTTCGACCAGGTGGGTCCCGACTGTGAGGCACTTCCTTGCCTACGAAGATGTAGTTGGTGGGTCCTAGCAGTCAGGGAGGCGAATCATTTTGGATTTTTTTTGCCCGGACGCACTTCCTTGCGTGCGAAGATGTAGCTGGTGGGTCCCAGCAGTCAGGGGGGCGAATCATTTTTTTGCCCGGACGCACTTCCTTACGTGCGAAGGTGTTGCTGGTGGGTCCCAGCGGTCAGGGGGGCGAATCATTTTGTTTTTT
>NC_041385.1:82531282-82540007 GCF_002162155.2 Triticum dicoccoides
TTTTTTTGCCCGGACGCACTTCCTTGCGTGCGAAGATGTAGCTGGTGGGTCCCAGCAGTCAGGGGGAAACGTTTTTTTTGCGAAATACAGTGGCCCGTCCGGTGGGTCCCAACTATCAGGTGGAGGAATCATTATTTTCCGCGTAATAAGGAGGCACTTCCTTGCTGCGGCCGTGGACCCAGCTGTCAGCCTCTCCACGTACAGTCCATGTTCGATGGAAGTCATTCCTTGACCACGTTGACCACGCCGCGCCGAGAGCACCAGGGTGGTGGACGACGGCGAGGCCTAGGAAGGGGACGACGGGGAGACAAGGAAGACGCGATAGTGGAAGCCCGTGCAGAGAGGAGTACGAGGGTTCACTGGTTCGGCTGCGGTGTGAGGCTGCCGTCGCCGCAAGGCCTGGCCAGTGGTGGGAATAGTGGGGGCGGTGAGGCCTCCGCGGCAGCCCAGCTGACCATGGGAGGCAGGAGCATGCGGCACGACCTGCGCTGCTTTGGGCGGCTGGAGCAAGAAGACCAGAGGTTGAAGAAGCACTACGGCCGTTGGATGGACACCATACGGTCACTGGAGCTAGAATCGTTCATATTGACTAAAGTTGACAAATGCCCCCGCCCCAGTCAACTTAGTAGGCCCACAAGTCAGCCTCCCACCATGGCGGGTCCCAGCTAGCAAGGGGAGTATTCATTTTTTTTGTGTGTAATAAGGAGGCACCTCCGGTGGGTCCGAGCTGACAGCGCGGGGAACGTTTTTTTCGCGAAATATGCTGGCCCGTCCGGTGGGTCCCAGTAGTCAGGTGGAAAACGTTTTTTTTTGTGAAATAAGGTGGCCCTTCCGGTGGGTCCCTGCTGTCAGGTGGAGGAATAATTATTTTGCGCGTAATAAGGAGGCACTTCCTTGCGGCCGCCTGGACCCAACTGTCAGCCTCTCCATGTACAGTACTCTTCCGATGGAAGTCGGTCGTTGACCACGTTGACCACGCCGCGCCGAGAGCACCAGGGTGGTGGTCTGGATAACGACGAGGCCTATGAAGGGGACGACGCGGAGCCGGGGAAGACACAGCAGTGGTAGCCCGCGCGGAGAGGAGTACGAGGGTTTACTGGTTCGGCTGCGGCGTGAGGCTGCCGTCGCCGCAGAATAACAGGGGGTGTGGGTGAGTAGAAGGATACCCTGGGCCAGCGGTGGGAGTAGTAGGGGGCGGTGAGGCCTCCGCGGCATCACAGCCGGCCACGAGAGGCAGGAGCATGCGGCACGACCGGCGCTGCTTTGGGCGGCTGGAGCAAGAAGACCAGAGGTTGAAGAAGCACTATGACTGTTGGATGGACATCGTAAGGTCACTCGAGCTAGAATCGTTCATATTGACTAAGTTGACAAAGCCCTCCGTCCCCGTCAACTTAGTTGGCCCACAAGTCATCCTCCCACTATGGTGGGTCCCATCTAGCAGGGTGGGTATTCATTTTTTTGTGCGTAATAAGGAGGCACTTCCTTGCGTGCAAAGATATAGCTGGTGGGTCCGACATGTCAGCGGGGGGAATGTTTTTTTCGCGAAATACACAGGCCCTTCAGGTGGGTCCCACCTGTCAGGTGGAGGAATCATTATTTTGCGCGTATAGTCCACGGCCGATGGATGTTGTTCGTTGACCACGTTGACCAGGCCGCGCCGAGAGCACCATGGCGGTGGACGACTACGAGGCCTAGGAAGGGAACGACACGGAGCCGGGGAAGACTCGGCAATGGTTGCCCATGCGGTGGGGAGTACGAGGGTTTACTGGTCCGGCTACCGTCGCCGGAAAATAACAGGAGGTGTGGGTGAGTAGAGGAATGGCCTGGCCAGCAATGAAGTAGGGTGGGGCGGTGCGGCCTGTGTGGCAGCATAGCCGGCCACGGGAGGCAGGAGCAGGCAGTCCCACCGGAGCTGGTTTGGGTGGCTAGAGCAAGAAGATCAGATAATCAAGAAGCAGCACGGCCGTTGGATTAACATCCAGCGGTCACTGCTGCTAGAATCGTTTGTGGACTAAGTTGACAAAGCCAAAGTACACGTCAACCTAGTAGACCCACAAGTCAGCCTCCAAATCTGTCCCAAACAGCATACAACCCAAAATTTCTAGCCAGATTCAAATTAATTTTAAATCTAAATATACCTTAATTTAAATTCAATGAAATTTTACCCGCACAAAAACAATGAAATTTAAAATATCAAAATCCGGAAGAAAACAATATTTGGGAACTAATTGCCTGTTTGCTGTATTTTTTTCATTTTACAGCCCATTTATTATTACTTATAGCCCATTTCTTATTACTTATAGCCCATTTTCTGGGAAAAATGCATCCCTCCTCGTCTTGAAAGATTTCCGGCCCAGCAGGGCATAGTAAAGCAAGTAGGCCTATGTTGGTTATTCTGCAAAAAACAAAATAGCTGGCTAGCCATTTTTCAGAAAGGAAAAAAACAAACTGGGCTGGTCATGTGCTAAACATATGAAATAAAAGCCTGGGCTAGACGGGCCACGGGCCGCGCACAACCCAGTTGATACCCTTCTCAATCCCAAAAAAACAAAATTATTGCGTGCTGCTGGGTCCCTACTGTCATCCTCACCATGTACAGTCATCTCCTTATTCCTCTCGGTTGTTGACCATGTTGACAACACCAGAGGGCGGCGCCGCGGCGAGCGAACCAAGGCGGAGGACGATGGTGAGGCCTCGGATGGGAACAAACAGTAGCCGAGGAAGATCACAACCAGCCGTGGGAGGCAGGAGCAGGCGGTCCCGCCGGCGCTGGTTTGGCTTTGGCGGCTCGAGGAAGAAGAGACTGAAGAAACGCGACAGACGTTGAATGTCAATCGAACGGTCAAGGTTGGCACAATCATTTTTTGACTAAGCGGACACCAAGTAGCATACTTTTTTATATATAGGAAGAAAACTGCAAGGAAAATGCGTTCGCCTGCCGTCCTCCTCATAGGGAACGTTCGCCACATAAGTGACTAGCACCCTTGGTTTTCAACCGAGAGGTCTTGGGTTCGAGTCCGAGGAACTCTCAATTTTGTCCTCCTTCCTTCCTCGCAAAAAAGGGAAAGAAAATCAAAGACTTGGGACGGCGTACAGAACAAGCTAGTGTACCACTAAAGAGATGTTGCCGAGTTTTAGAAAAAAGAAAGACGTGCTCCTGTAGCCGGTTCGAATCCAAACCTAGACTATGACTATATATGGTGCTACTCTGCAAGTAATGAAACTGACATATCCAATGTTCGTTTCTCCTCTTCTCTACTTACTCTGCCTAGCATCAGAAGCTCTGGCCGCAGCAACCATGTCCGCTGGCTGCTCGTCCACCTGCTGTTCAGCAGGAAACAACCAGATATGCGCCAAGTTGCCACCTGTACCATCGCCTGTGGGTTTCATCACACCCCCGCCGGCACGCGCACCGCACCCGATTGCTCATCACAACCTGCTGCCGTTAGTGTGGTGCCACTGCTGCAAATCACGCAGAGTCATTCATCGCGTCTCAACCACAATCCGCAACCCTGGCCGAGTCTTCTACAAATGCCCGAATCATGCGGTAATAATATGTTTAAGTGTTGTTCTGCTGCTTTCAGTTGCTGATTTTTTTAATACTTTGGTTGATGATCTTCCAATTTGATTCATGCAGAAAAGGGAAGATTCGTGTGATTTGTATTTCTGGGAAGTTGCTGATGTGGGGGAATGCAACTATGCTGATTATTTGGTTAGCCGAGGAATCCCAATACCAGCAGGTTGGGGTGTTGGACAAGTAACTGATGGAATGACAGAAGAGGAAGATGCAGAGCATAAGGTTAAAGATGCAGTTCCTCTGATCATGGCCAAGCAATAGCTGTTGAATGGCCTTGACAACAATGAGGAGATGAAAGAGCTTGTGAAGATAATGGAAAAAATCGATGTGCTCTGTAGGGTGATTGTCTCTTTATTTGCAGTGTAAGTAGCACTCGTGATGTATTCAGTGGCTACGACATGAGCACTTTGCTGAAACTAGTAATGAATGAAACCTGTGTAGTAGGCTGGGCGTAGTGTTGGGAACATATAATGAGTTATATTAACGGAAATCAGGGGGTATCCCCTTTTGCTCATATAAATAAATAAATAGCAGAGGCCCTGTCGGGTCAGCTTTGTTCTCATTCAAAGACGTCGAGAAAATTGCAGTCCAACAGCAAACTATGTCATCAAATTCAAGTTTCACAGCCAAATATGAGTACAACTAAACAACAATTCATCATGTTTTAGTTGTCATACAATCACCAAACACAAATCAGCATACAGAACAAGTGATGTTCTCACAGCAAAATACTAAACAACATGTTCATCAGGTTTTAGTTGTCATAGCAAACACAATTTCACATAGTAGATAAAAAACGTCTTCTGACAGGCAAATACGACAAAAGCAATGTAATCATCATCCACAGCAGCAACGTCAACATCTTCGCCATGTGTATCAGTCTGAATCGTAATTCCGCATGGTGTCATCTTCTTCTTCGTCCTCAACGTCCTCGAACGTTGGCTTCGTCTTGATCAACTCTTGTATGTCCACAGCACGACAGGCAATCTTTTCGCCGGTGTCATTGACGTGATGGTTCTCAAAGATATTAGGAACATCTGTGTTATCTTGTACATCAGGAGCAGTGTAAGCATCATCTTGTTGTGCAATTTCATTAAACGAATTCCTCTGCTCAAACCTTTGCAATACTCTCTTGTCATCGCTACGTGCAAATGTGTCTTCCAAGAAAAATATCTGTGTTGCTTGATTTGCCAAAATAAAAGGCTCGTTGGTCTGGTACACTGCCTTGACATTGATGGATTTGAAATAATCATCAGCTCTGGGTTTTGCGGTCCTGGAAAACAGGTTATACCAACGACAGCACAACAGAACCACACACCGATGATCCTCGAAACTGGAGATATACTGCAACTAAACAATGTCTGTTATGTTAGCATACATTTCCGTTGTCTCTTTGTCATACGTATCCGTGCTCATGGTGGCACTGTTTTGTGTCTTCCTGCCTTCGTCTCGTGCAAGGGTGTTGTAGCGCACATCTCCAACAACGCAAGATTCATAATGTCTTACCCGAGTATTAGGACTCATTGCTAGTGAGTAAAGGGCATCATCAACTGCCTGCCCATCCTCCCGCATCTTCTTAACCTATGGTTAGAAAATAGACAAGCTGATCATCTTATGTACTCAATATATTAAGAAAACTGACAGTGCACTTCAAAAGCTTACATGGTTCTTGAACCATTTCGCAAATCCTGCCATAACCAGTTTGCCAATGTTTCTTGGATTTTGCGGAAGTAACTCCTCTTTGTAGATACTGCACAACATAGTGATCGTGTCAAACATCTAAATATATAAGAATGTGCTGCAAGTTTAGTAGATTACGATATATAAGCTGCAGTACTGCACTTACTTGATATAAGGTAGTATCTCAGGATAGTTATTCAACACATACCAAACCATTTTGTCCAAATCTTTAGGTTTGTCCTCTTGTCGACTCCTCCCTGTAACTCGAACAGAATAATCGAAAACATTGAGCCCGGGATTGTCTTCACCCACCTCTTTGCTAAGCTGATCAGCTGTTTCAATGTATTTTGAGCAGAATGTCAACGCTTCTGTAGCAATGTAGGCCTCTGCAATGGAACCCTCGGGTCTAGCTCTATTCCTATCATAGCCCCTTTCAATAGGGTACATCCAGCCATACTGTACTGGACCTCTAAGTAGTGCCTCGTCAGGTAGATGAACAACCAAATGCACCATCACATCAAAGAAGGCTGGAGGATATATCTTCTCAAGGCCGCATAGGATAGTTGGTATCTTGTCTCTAAGACGCTCCAAAGAATCTATCCTGATATTTCTACTGCAGAGTTCCCTGAAGAATTGTCCCAACTCTGCAATTGCTCTGTATAAGTCAGGGCGGCCCAATCCTGTAAGGATAACCGGTAAAACCCTTTGAAGTAGGACGTGCCAGTCATTAGTTTTCAACCCTTGTACCTTGTTTCCATCTGCACTGACTCTCCTTTCAGGGTTGGAAGCAAATCCATGTGGGAATCTCACATATGACAGGACCTCGTATAATTCTTTTCTTTTTACCTTGTCCAAGACGTACACAACGGGTGCCATATCCCATGCTTTACCTTCATCTTGCACCTGCAAATCCTTTCTGATACCTAGGCGTGTCAAATCAATCCTAGATTTTAAGGTATCTTTCGTCTTGCCTTCAATGTTAAGAAGTGTGCCAATAATGCTGTCACATATATTTTTCTCGATGTGCATCACATCAAGATTATGCCGCAGATCCAAATCTTTCCAATACTCCAAGTCCCAGAAAGTGGACCTGCGGGTAAACAATAATATCTCTTCTACCGTGCCACGCTTCCTTTTCCCGCTACCATTACCAGGATGGTTTCCTGGTGTAATATGCCTGACCTTCTCTAGTTCCACTTGCAACTCATCGGCGGTGAGCCTCTTTGGCGCATCATGGTTTTCATGCTTTGCATTGAACACATGTCTTTGGTATTTTCTAGGATGCGGCTTGTCCTTGGCAAGGAAACGGCGGTGTCCAATGTAACAGATCTTGCTAAGTATTGCGTATGACAGCGAATTCCTGTCACAGCGAACACATGCATTGTAACCATGTGTCGTTCGCCCTGACATAGTGCCCAAAGCCGGATAATCATGGATGCACCAAATTACAACAACACACAGAAAGAAATCAGCTGGTGGGCTGCTATATAGGTCTCGAGTAAGAACACCCTTCCATAGTTGTTGAAGTTCCTCCACAAGAGGCTCCATGAACAAATCAAAATCCTTTCCAGGACTTTTTGGACCTGGGATGAGCAAGGCCATCATGCAGTTTGATTCTTTGGTGCAAACATTTGGAGGCATGTTGTAAGGGATAACAAGCACTAGCCACATGCTATATGTGGCGCTCTGGTGGCCAAATGGGTTAAATCCATCTGAAGCTAAGCCAAGTCTAATGTTTCTCGGGTCAACAGCAAACTCGTTGTGTTTATCATTGAAGCTTTTCCACTCACTACCATGAGATGGATGGCTCATTACATTCTGATCTCTGTACTCCTGGTTCCTAGAATGCCATAGTACATCCTCTCTTGTTTCAGCATCATGAAACAACCTCTGCAATCTTGGTGTAATTGGAAAATGTCTCAGAACATTATGAGGAACCCTCTTCACAGCATCGCCATCTTTCCATCTTGATGATTTGCATTTCGGGCATTCACTTAAGTTGGCATTAGCCTTCCGGAATAGAACACAATTATTCTTACAAACATGTATCATATTATATCCAATTCCAACTGCACGAAGGAAATTCTTCATTTTACTGTAGGAGTGTGGCAGCTCAGACGCATCTGGGAAAGATTTGCGGAAATCAGCCAACATTGCATCGAATGATTTGTTGGTCATCCGCTCAGATGTCTTCACCTGAAGAAAGGTGACCATTGCTGAGAATACTGACAGCTTATTTCCTGGGGTGACAACAACATTGCATTGTTCCAACATGCGGGCCCACCATTTTTCTTCTGCAGGTGAAAGTTCACGGAATGCACGAGCATTTCATAGCATTGTTTCAATGTTAGTCAAACTCACTGGCTCCGCCACCACCACCTCCTCCTCCTCTTCCACCTGAGCATCAGGCAGATCAAGATGGTGATCTGCTGCTTCCACGTAGTCAATAACATTGACGTTCACAGCTTCACCATGATGAACCCACCTAGTATATGTGACCGACATCCCATACAAGTGTAGATGATTTTGCACAGTTGACCGGGGTCTTGTAACTGAATTCATACAACTGCTACACGGGCAGAGCACATCTGATTTCAGACCACCGTACTCAGCTCTGATAAAGTTCATGAAGTTTTCAACCCCCTCGAGATATGCAGCGGAGAACCTTCGAGAAGAAGTTATCCAAGTCCTGTCCATCTGTTAGACATACAAATTAGTTCTTCTACTAGATATTACACGAAAAACATATATGCTTTTTTATGAAGTCCAGAAAAAATACCTAGGTCAATGTCTAAAGCTATGGCAAGATATTTGGACGAGCATATCTAAGTAACGAAATATATGTAAAGCTAATTCAGCAAACAGATTTGAGTGCTAAATTATGGCAGGCTGTTTCAGCAGTCAATGAGGCCGAGCACACAGCCATCAAACTATCGAAGGCCATCGCAGCAATAAAGATCGAGTATAAAACGGTGTAGAGCTATTTCACCTAACAGATTGGCTAGTAGACCATGGCAATCTACGTCACAATAAATATATGGCAGGATATTTTAGCAACTAATCGGCCTTGGCATGCCATCTCAGCAAACTACTTCGGCAAGGATGCTTGAGTGTAGAACAGGGCAAGGAAGCTTCTTAAGCAGAGCATATTGACAGTAAACTACTTCGGCAAACAGTGAGATTAACAACGTCTATCAGCTAACATTCAGCGCTACACCGACATGAACAGGGCCTCGGTCTAGAATGCGCATACCATGGGAGAAGCTGACCGCCGTGCGTCTCCACACGAACGTTGCCAGCGGTGGCGGTG
Source organism: Triticum dicoccoides (assembly GCF_002162155.2). Taxonomy (NCBI): domain Eukaryota; kingdom Viridiplantae; phylum Streptophyta; class Magnoliopsida; order Poales; family Poaceae; genus Triticum; species Triticum dicoccoides. The sequence continues at coordinate 82,539,850 of NC_041385.1, forward strand.
CCGACCGTCGTGCGCCTCCACAAGAACGTAGCCAGAGGTGGCGGCGCGGCTAGAGGACGGCAGTCTACGAGAGTGTACTATGGGAGCGAGAGGATTGCCGTGCGTCCCCTTGACGAACCGTGGCACCAACGTGTTAGCGCGGCGGGGAGGGCGGCTTT
>NC_041385.1:82540219-82548567 GCF_002162155.2 Triticum dicoccoides
GGGGGGGAGGATTTTCGCGCGATGGGCGGGGGCAGTTTGGCGCATGGTCGGTTTCTCCAAGTGCAGTCCCACGTGTCAGTGAAGAGGCAAGCCGAAGCGTGTTCCGTTTGTGTGAGCCGTGTGCAGGACCGAACGTGTGTGGGGTGCAATGCGACCGCGATAGGAGTGCTGTGAGTGTACCGCCTTTTTTCCTTTTAAACTAGGTGCTTCGCCCCCTCAAAAAAAATGTTGCTTCGCGCGATCCATCGATACTACTACTAGTAATCCGGTAATCCCAACTAAAACGGCGCGACCGGGTCTTTTCCCGCGCGATCTGGTTTTTAGATTTGTCTCGGTTGGTGATGATGGTGTGCCTGTCATCCTGCAATATAAGTCGTCCGATCTATATCTAATAGATAGGAAGGAAACTATGACAATCTACCCGCACTCCTCTCCACATTTGCAGATAAGGCTTTCCCTCGTTCATCCTTTTCTCCCACAAGATCTTGATCTTCCGTGCAACGCACGGGCATCTTGCTAGTACTCCTACAATATGCATATTATTGTGAAAGTTCATATACACCGGCCGAGATTAATGCAAACACGGCAGATTTTCATTACATTTCAAACTTTTATAGGACAGAAAAATAAAAGAAACCCGACCCTAAACCTATTCTACGGCGGCGACCGACGTCCTCCATCTGCGATCTCTATGTACGGGGGTGGTGTTCAAGACCCGTGAAGTGAAGGTGCGGTCATCGGCGAGGAAGAGTAGAACACGGGATATGGACCGGCTAATTGGCACACCATGCCCTGCCGCCTCCCATGCCCTACTCATCCTCGGAGGAGTCCCCGACCTTGGCGGTGCCGGACGTTGGATGGCGGCAAATAGGACGCGTGGCTGACGGTGCTCCCGTCGTTGGCCGCCAGCGAGGCCACCGCTTGTGCGGTCGCGTTCGCGTCCGGCTACGCGCTATTGCGTTGCAAGAGGCGACTTGAGCGAGGGCGGCGACCTCGAGCTTCATCCCCGAAGACAAGCTCTCCCGTAGAGCGTTCGCACTTGCGGTCATGGCGGATGTGGTGCCAGGTAGGAGGACGATGCGCTATGGTGTGGAGGTTAGCTGGGCATTGCCGCTTTAAGTAGCGCATTCCGGTGAGGCCAAGCGTTCGGGTGCGTCATTAAGTCGCCGGAGTTGGTTCCTCGGGCACCGAGCCTCTTAACGACGACATATGAACGGACGGCATGAATGCGGGCAGCTAGCGCCGGCTGGGAACACACCGTGCGACGGTGCGAGGGACAAGGACTTTGGTGTGCCAGGGTAGTCAGCTGCGATCATGGCAACGTTGGAGATGCCCTTTGCTCAAATGTGATCCCCGCATGTCATTGAAAAAGCAAGTCGACCCGGCATGGTCTCAGGTCCAGAGGATGCAGTTGGCCGCGCTACACCACTCCGCGGATGTGTTGCTGCGCCCCGTACATCCTCGACGAGCCGGGTGTTGGGGTGTGTTTGGATTGTGGCCAAAGTGCACCTTACCAAAATATTGGTCATGACCCAAAGATTGGTCTTTGTTTGGATGGTTGCCATTTCTTTGGCATGCCAATGAACTCTAGCCAACTCTAGTTCATTTTTCTTGCCAATGTCGGCCAACTCATGGGCAACCAATACCTCAACCAAAATTTTGGCTACCCAATGCTTTGATGGGGCAACCTTGGGCACAAACCAAACATACTGTTGGTCGTGCCACAGCACTAATGCCACCCTCGGCACACTGAAACCGACCGTGTCCATCAACGATATGAGCGTGTCGCTCACCGCGGTCGCCGTGTCCAGAGGCGGTGCTGGAGCTGCGCCCCGTTGTTGGCCCCAAGCACCCAACGACCCACATGAACGGTTGTCGGTGGCGAGGAGGTCGTGGGCCAGCTCCTCTATTGGAATAGTCTGTGATACATCGTCCCGACGAGTGTGCCCCACATGTCGGTTTCCCTATTTTCCCGGCCATATTCGAGCGTCAGTGCCCCGCGTTGCGCATTAGGCCTTTCACTATGTAGGCAAAGCGAGACAACTTATTATTTATTTGAGTCATTCAAGTGTAATCATGTGGCGTTTGCTTATTTCTCATTCCTCTCCAACCCTCTTCTCCATAGATCATGTCGCCCTCCAGTCGAGTCCATCCTCCCGCATGCCTCATTTGAACATTCCGCCGAGTATCATTCGCATTTACCCACCCTAGTTCTCTTTCAATAGATCTCCGGACCCCGAGATGAAATTGAGAGGGAACGAGTGGGGGCACATGATACCTAAGGCAGATTCAAAATTTTGAACCGGTGATCATAGCATCCGCAAATCATATATAAAGGGTATTCAATGTTCGTTTTGTTTTTGAACGTACAATATATTCCCTCCTATCCTTTCTACTTTACATATAAGTTTTATGGGTATTAAAAGTATCTCTACTATGATAAAAAAGGTATCAACATTCAACAACGCCCAATCAATATTGTTAGATTCGTACGTACTCCTAGATTTGTACTCGAGATGGTTTCCAATTTGACTATTGACAAGATTAATAGTACTCCTTTCACATAGGTGAGTAAGTCATCTTAGGGCATCTCCAACAGTCGTAAGATAGGTGTTGGTTAATTTGCCACCTAGGATATAGTGATGATGTGGCATGTAATAAATGTGAAGAGAGAGCAAAGTCGTATGTAGATTAACCAACAACCTTTGCACAAGCTCCAAGGTGAAATAGAGAGCAATCACATTTATTTTCTCACCATCTATTGGATAGCTTACATACAACCTATTGGAGTAGTTGTATGATAGCTTGTTGGTTGATGACATGGACATGTTACCAACAAGACTAACATACAACCTGTTGGAGATGCCCTTAGGCTGTGCACCGTGACAAAGGAGGAGGGGAAAATGAGAGACATTAATGTTTATTTGCTAACTAATAGTATTGCATGCAATGAACTAACCACTTCATGTCATGTTTGATAGTCTCAGGTCATTAAAAGCATGCACACCCTCATCTCTTATTGGTTGATATGTCAAAAACAAGAAATGAGGTAGAAGTTAATGCACCGCGCCTACTACCTCCGTCCTGGTTTATAGGTCCCCTTTGTAGTTTGTGTCAAATTTTGACTAAAGATTTAACTAACAAAATGTTAATGCATGTCAAGAAAAATTATCTCATTGGATTCGTATTTGAACATAGTTTTCAAAAATATAATGTTTGGTGGCATGCGTGAACATTTTGTTAGTTTAATCTATGGTCAAAATTTGGCACGAAACACAATGGCGACCAATAAATCCGGACGGAGGTAGTACATGTTTTGGGATTTTTTTGGTTTTCGTAAGATGACTTACACACCTAGACGGAGGGAGTACATGAGATGTATAATGTGAAAATTATATCATTGGAAACTCCTTTCAGATACGAAATTGACCGTATGCTTTGTGTAAGTTGCATGTCATATATTATTACTCTAACATTTGGTCAAAGTTAGCCTTGAAAAACGCATTAGACCCTGTAGTATTACTCTAACATTTGTGTAAGTTGCATGTCATATATTATTACTCTAACATTTGGTCAAAGTAGTATAGTGGAAGTGGATCCTCTGACGTAGGTATCCCTGCCTTACCCTCCCTTTTGGTCACTTACTGGCGGACCCCATGCTTGCTAGGCCCCGCATGTCAGTTACTCAATGGGTTCGGCCACGTCATGGGATCCTCATCCGTAGTATACTCCCTCTGTTTTTATTTACTCTGCATAAAATGGAGGGAGTGGTCGTATAATAAATGACGCGGGCGGGGGAGGGGGATGGACGTCGGTTTGCTCTCAACTGCGGTCCCACAAGCGAGCGAAAACGCAAGACGAAGCGCGTTCCATTCGGTGAGCGACATGGAGGGTCCAGCGTGCCGGGCTGCAACGCGAACGCGACAAGAGCGATGTACAGTCAAAACCGATTGACCGGTCGTCACGGAACCACTATTCACACCAGAACCTTCGCTGCTCGGCCTACGCCAGCCACTGCCCTAAAACCACACCAAATCTCCAGCCCATGCCCCCACCTTTCGATCCCCTAGCCCGCATCAAGCGTCCCCTAGTTCGCCGGAAAGTCATGGTGCGCCGCAAGATCACTTACTACAAGATGCTGACGCCGGAACGCCGTGCAGAAATCACAGTGGCGGTCGGCGCCACAGACCTCCGTTCCCAAGCTCGCTTTGCGGCGGGCCAATCCCCGAGTTCTCTGGAGCCAAGCTACGAGGAGGAGGAAGCCGATCCAATGTTCACTGCGGAGGTCGCGACACAGAAGGCCCCCGATGGGTACGAGACGATGGGCGTCGACTTCGTGCGGGCGTCCGAGTCCCCCATGGTGCAGGTGGACCAGCGGTTCAACATGGCGATACTAAAGGAGGACCAGGAGGCAGAGGCTCAACTCGACGCGGAGCGCGCGCATGCCGCTGCCATCGAGGCTCTCCTGCAGGTGGAACCGGATGTCGTGGATGTGAACCAGGCGGTGGAGTCTCAACTTGAGGCAGAGCGCGCGGATGCCGCTGCCATCGAGGTCCTCCTGCAGGCGGAACCGAATATCCTGGACATGAACCGGGCGGTAGAGGCTCGACTCGATGCAGACCACGCGGATGCCGCTCTCATCAACGCCCTCCTGCAGGCGGAACCGGAAGTCCTGGACTAGAACCGGGCGGCGGAGGCTCGACTCGACGCGGAGCGCGTGGATGCCGCTGCCATCGAGGCCCTCCTGCAGGCGGAACCGGACGTCCTTGACTTGAACCAGGCTGTGCTCTCATCCGTGCAAACCGCCCGCATGCTCCACTTGAACGAGTAGCTGGAGGCCCAGGACAACCACGGTGCGGAGACACACGTCGGCTGGTTCGCGCCTGCAGCCAAAGACGACGAGGCCGTCTCTTTCCGCGAGCAATGATAGTTTTTCATTATGTTGTTGTTTTTATGGATCTTTTGCTGTGTAAAAACATACTATTTGTTATGCAAGTCGCCTGACTTGGATTAGTCTACCATTTCAGGCGGTTGGATGAATATCCTACGTCTCCTAACCCTTCTTTCCTTCTTCCTCACCTCTTCTTCTTCCCTAACAGACCACCGCACGGGCCGTACGGATACTCCCCAACATGCGGTTGGATAAACATACTCATGAACGAAAACTATGTGTCAGCGATAGGATGGCTGAGTTTGGTTTGTTCACATGCGACAGCACGTGTCAATGAGGGTGACTTCCCTTGGTTGGGTTTGCGGCGTGCAGGAGCGACAGTGTGAGTGTGCGGTGCGACCGCGGCGTGCAAGAGCGACCGTGTGAGGGCGCGGTGCGACTGCGATAGCCGTGCGCAAGTGTACCTCCTTCTCATTTTGAAAACTTTAGGCAAGCTTGGAAAAAATGTGTGGAAAAGTTTGGCAATGCAAGGCCTAGACCCAAACAGGCTAAGTACGTACGTACTAGGAGTACTAGTGTTAAAAAAGAAAGGCGGGGTTTTCCTTCGATACAAATCCTCGTTTCATGTGTCAATTAATGCGTATTTTTTTGTCGAAAGACCAAAGAGCTAACCATCTCACTCCTCATCGCTTGATTAATGCAGCGCCATGCAAACGAACCTTCTCACTTTTGCATGCATGTAGGGGATATTAATGTCCTTGGTTGCTAACCCCATCAATTTTGCCTCGATTAGTGTTAGTGGCCCTCTGCAAATTGTAATTTTGATATACTGGCCTTGTGTACAAAAAATGGAGGTAGTAACTATATTTGAATTCCTTGCCCATTGCGGTGACGTCGATGATTTTTTTTTTGTGGTTTGGCAAAGTGCGTTCGACGGAGAACACCATTGAGGGAGATCATGGTAAGTCGTTTGCAAGTGCCGCCTGCAAGCCGAGACAACCGCCATATTTGCATCCAGGAAGTCCTTTACTAGTACTATACTACTAGGAGTACTAGTGCGTGAGATGGTTTCTCGAAGAAGACAATGGAGAAGCGGAGTCAGAGAAGAGTGAAATGATGGTTGCTTCGTCCGTGCTTTGTGATTTGATGCCTCACTGCTTTGTGATTTGTGATAGAAGGGACAGGGGAGTAGACTCTGTGCTCTATACTGTACTACATGCGTCCAAGCATGGAGAAAGAGGAGAGACGTTGCATTTTTCTATTCCTTCAATCAATCAATCAGGGAGCTTCGGTTCCATTTTTTTGGCTTTGGCAACACCGTCCACAATGGTTCCCACGATGCCAAAAGCTATTTTCACATTTGGCTACACATTGTGGATGCCCTTAACCGTACCACTTGGTTTTGCTCCTGTGTGCTATATATACAAATCTCAATTAAATTGATCTAAAAAATTATAGAATCAAAGATTAGTAAAAGGAGGTGATTTTGCCGCGCGGATGGCGGGGGAGGTTTCTTATTTTCGGAGGACGTTGTCCTAGCGGTTTGCTAACATGCGGTCCCACGTGTCAGTGCTTTACCATGCTGATCCGTGTCCCACATGAGGCAGAACAACGGCAGAAGCAACATGTGGTTAAGTTGAAGAAGATGAGGGAGAAGCGGATTCAGCAACGAGTGAAATGATGGTTGCTTCGTCCCTCCAACTTATTTTTTTAGCACTATTACTTCGTCCCTCCAACTTAACTGCGGGAAAGGTGCAGCTTTGTGATTTGACGCCTCATTGCTCATTACTACACCGGCGCCATGACTGGGGTGCTTCACCCCGGCTGCTCTGCATTGTATTCCGGTATGGCACGTGGACCCGGTAGCTTGATGTCCCACATGTCGGCGAAAGGGACTAGAAGATTTATGAAAGCGAGCACTCCACTCTTATGACGGAGGAGTAGACGACACGACGGCCCCAGTGAACTATCACTTCTACTGTATAGTACTATACTTTTGCTGTTTCGCACGATCCATCGATAGAAACCCGATTAAACAGGAAAGGGCGGGATCTTTCCCGCGCGGTAGATGATACTGGCCATACATTTCAAAGGCAATTTTAATGTATGCAAACTGAATAATTATAAGTAACAATATGATATCTAGTAAAACCAAAAACACATATGATTTATTGTGTTAGAGTGTAGTAGTAGTGCTATATTGCATAGTTGTTATATGTAACATGCGAGAACATGTAGATATGTAGTTTTGGAGGGCCTACAGAGAGAAAAGCGTAATACGGTCACTGAACTTCAGAATAAGCTGATTACGGTCACTATATACGTTTTGCGATGATTATCCGGTCACTTGCTCACAGTTCAACATCAGATTGCACTCTATTGACCGGCCAAATAGTCTGCATGGCACCATGTTGACTAGTTAAATTGACCATGTTCCTTGTGGGTTCCACCTATCAATTTGCATAGGGAAAAGGTCAGATAAACACAAATTTACACAGGCGCGACAAGGCTCCAACCCGTGCGCGGGAATCACCCGGTTGTGTATGTGTCTGTCAGGGCCTGATGTGTGCGCATGCACGTGTAGGTTGAGCAATTGAGCGTGAAAGTGTGTGTTGGTCGTGTGGTGTACTGGTGTGTGCATGCATGCATGCGTGTGTGCGTGTGAGTGTTGCGTGCGTGCATGGCTGCGTGTGTACGTGTGAGTGTATAATCACCACACCAGCTCCTGTGTGTTAAAACAGACGGCTCAGCATACCAATACAAGGCCACCTTGTCCGTTGTGCCCGGGGTCATGACTTTGAACCACCGTCAAAATATTTTTTTATCGTTTGTTTTCATTCTTACTAGCAAGATGCCCGTGCGTTGCACGTAACATCAAGATGCATTTGTATGACTTGTTTATCTTGTGAGAGAAGAGGATGAATGAAGGAAGGCCTTATTTGCAAATGTGGAGAGGTGTGTGGGTACCTTTTTGCAAAATTTTCATAGTTTCTTTCCTATCCGTCAGATATAAATCGGACGGCCTATATTGCAGGATGGCAGGCACACCATCATCACCAACTCTGTTTTTTATAAGAGTGTATTTTGTATTTTATGTATTTTATAATAGTGTAGATGTAGAGTAGATAGAAGTCGACAGGTGGGCACGATGGTAGTGAGATAATGTGATGCAACACTAGAGGTGCCACGTGGAGTGTTTAATTGGTCAACTAGTCATGTCATGAGCAAATACAAAGTTGTACGGTGAGCTCGTGACTGTATAATAACCACTAAACATAAACGGTGACCGTAATGAGTGGATTATGAAGTCCAATGTATGTATCGTGCTTTTTCTTCAAATACAATTATCGTAATTGCATATATCATGAGAGAAAGATGAAACACGCGTGAATTTTCTGGGGGCTTACTTTTAGAGGACCTGGAGATAGTTTTGTGTGCATACGTGAAAGGGGCGTAC
>NC_041385.1:82548895-82605265 GCF_002162155.2 Triticum dicoccoides
TGCGGAATAAATATCATTGTGGGCACCATGCAATGCAAATTAGCATTCGTACTCCTCCATATAACTTTGTAATGTTGTATATATGTAGAAACTCTAAAATAATTTTTTGGCCACACTTTATTCAAAAGGAATGTTGTATGCGAAATAAACGTGAAGAGAGGGCTTTTTAGATCAATGGGGTACGTGATGTAACATGTGTGAATGTGTAGTTGATGCATTTGGCGGGGCCTAGAGAGGTATGTGTGTGTATTACGTATTTGAGAGAGGCATGGATAGAGGGGCCGAGGGGGGGAGAGATAGCACGAGAAATTAGAGTGGTCTAGAGAGAGAGAGAGAGATGAATATGACGTCACGACAAGAGATTCCATCCCCTTGAGTGTGTATATGCAAGGGGGGAGGGAATAGAGGCACCAGGAGAAATTTTCTGTGTGTGTGGTGTTTGTGTTGGTATGTGTGGGTGTGAGAAGATAATGAGACGTGGGGGTAGAGGGTGTGTCACCGCATGAGGTCTGGTGGGTCGAGGTGAGGCCCTTCGTTCGGTTCCGTCCTGTGCCACATTGGTCGGCCCATGACATATTTAGGAAGACCCATGGATGACTAGTCGTACAAGACAAAGATAGCAGAATTGTGAAGGACTCTGTGTCCACTGACAAAGCCGGCTAGGATTTGTAACCCTAGGTTCTCGGACTAAGGTAACCCCTTTATCTTTGATATTACTATTCATCCAACCTAACTTTAAGGGGCATCCTACAGAATGCTATGCTAGAATCATACTCATCGACTAGGAAGAGAGGTGTGAGATAATGCGTGAGAGACAGGCGTAAAGATAATGTGCGTACAAGAGACACGTAGGAAGGTCCATGTATATAGAAAGGGTCGATGAGGATTGTGCGTGTGTATGTTTGCGAGAGGAAGAGTGCTTGTGATAAAGGTTAGTGAAAACAGTTGTAAATGGTTACGAGAGGGAGGGAGGGTTATATCTATAGCATGTGTGCGAGAAAGACACCTCGGGAGAGAGTGTGTGAGCATGTGTGAGAGACCACCGATGGAGAGTGAAACTACACGTAAAAGACTGCTCTACACATTGATTAAAGATATAAATTGTATCCAAATATTAGGATGGGATCATGATATTTGCAATTCGCGTAAGGAGCGGTCATTGATCCATCAGACATCTATATTCTATCGAATTTGAGCATGTATATGTTATTATTCTACACAATTGATCCACATAGTTAGTATTTTGAACTCCAGACAATGCATTGCTTTAGCAAATGAATATAAACGTGAGTATAGTTCATGTTGTGTGTGTAAAGCACGTTATACATACGAAAGTTACACAATGGACATTTATAAATAGCTACCTATGAACTAGCATACATTTGAATTCAACCTAAGGTGGTTTAAAAAAGGTCCATTTGCATTTCTGCCCCTAACTCGAACCTACTCAGATTTGCCCCTAATTTCAAAGCATGCTCAAATTTGCCCCTTTGCCATTAAGTCACTACTCAAAAATGCCCTTCCGTCCAGTCAAAGGCCTTTGACCGTCAAAGGCCCATGTGTATTGTAGAAGACGGAAAGTGCTGCAGTATTGGACGGAAAGTGCTACAATATTGTACAGAAGGGCATTTCTGAGTAGTGACTTAACGGCGGAGGGGAAAATTTGAGCATGCTTCAAAATTAGGGGCAAATCTGAGTAGTGGGTTCGAGTTAGGGGCACAGATGTAAATGTCCCTTTAAAAAAATCGAATTCAACATGAAGTCCATTCAATTATTTGAATTTGATATCATGGCATTTGTAAACCATACCTAAACTATGGGGGTACCAATCTTTGCTCTGATTTTGTACATAATAGCATATGTAGTCGTGTACAAAATAGATTCAAATTTAGCTCGTCCATTCCAAAATAATCGTAGTTATAGGATTTTCAAGTGTCAAAATTTCAAAAGGAAGCGGATAATTTAATGAGGTTTTGAAACATACAAGGTCAAATATAACGTTGTCTATTTAGGTCAATCCTCATAGTTCAAGAGTACTCTAAACGTGAATGCTTGTGTTTCAAAATTTCGAACGAAGCGCCAAAAGAGCCTCTACTTGCCCGAAACCGCGTGAGACCAATGTTTGGTAGTACAAGGAAATTACTTTTCTAATAACTCCGACCCATGAAACCTACCAGCCCGACGTCCAAAGGTCTAAACCGGGGTAGGTTTGTAGCTTCATCTAGACGCCGTGCAACCGCCTCCGAAAAACATTCATACACAATGGCCGCCTAAGCACACATGCGCGCGGCCGAAATCGCTCCCACCCACTATTTGGGACACCTGGGATTACCATCCTCCCCCGATCCGCAGTAGGTCCGAAATTGAAGAGGGGGGAAAAGTTTGTACTCTCCCCAAATTTCAAACAAGCGCGTCCCATCTTCTGTTCAAAAAAGCCAAAAACAAGCGCGTCCCAGACCGAAACATGGTTCCCCCCCACCCGTCCGATTCCCCATTCGTACTCCGTGGGCGCCAAAACTACCTCTCCACCAGCCGCGAAACCCCGGCGTCCTCCATCCGCCATCCCATCCCACCCATCAACCGCCGCCCTCCTCCATCACGCCGGAGCCGATACCCCGACGTTGTCGTCCACCGCAACCTCAACCGCAACACCCTCCATGGCTAGTAGTTGAAGCCGAGGCTGAGCCATCCGTACCCGAGCCAGTTCAACCACGCCGTCCTGTGCTTCACCGTTGCCACTCCAACTTCGCCGGCCTCCACCGCACCGGAGCTGTTCCTGCTACGCCGTCCTTCACCGCCTCGGATCTGCTTCCCCTCCGCCGACATACGGCCACGGCAACACAGTCAACAATTTGGCCATGGGTTTGTCCAAGCCTGCACCCTCCAGAACATTGGTTTCCCCAGTAAAAAGAAGAAGATCGGCGCGACATGTGGAGGTGACCACACTGGCAACCGAAGAAGGTACTCCTCTTCCCTTATTCGTGCAAATCTTACGTCTCTGCTTGCACGGTATTCATCGCAAAGAAGACACTAGTTGACTGCTTCTTCTTGATACTAGATGTTCCTAGTAACTCGCGATGCACAAGGTTTCTCCTCATATACTATTTCACCTTAGCTAGAGGTCCGTCGCCCCCCTGAATTTGAATTTCTGGCCAGTTGATTCCCAATTAACGGAAGAATTCCCCGGCGTAACAGGCGCTAGTATGACTATTACGCCAGGGAAGCAGCGCCTTGGTGTTTCTCTTAGGGGCGTGTGCGGCCTAGAGCTACTGGCGCCTAATCTGGAGGTCGGCCGGGATTAAAGGGATGGCTTGGGGGTGCTGCCAAGCACGGCGGTGGTGTGAGGTCGATGGGAGGGCGGGGCGACGGAGGCACGGGTCTGGGCCGGTGGTCGCCGGCGGTTTGAGAAAGATCGTCAACAGTGACTGGAGGGAGGTAGACGAAGGCCATCTGCCCGTTCCTTATAGATCGGACGGTTCATTAAAAAAATCGACTGACCTATTTATTTGCAGTCGACTGTTATCTTAGATATGACCACACGTCGTGGTGTGCTGGAGGAGTACCTGCATTTCCTGTGCTCATATATTACAAAATCATACGGAGTAGAATCTAATTTTGTTTGCCATGCAATGTTGTAGAGCTGTCATATGTCTCCTGTCATTTATTTTTTCAGCCACCTGCTATCTGCTACTTTTACAGTGCACTAGTTCTGCACACACTTCATCCATACTCTCACTATTGTGTTTTTATGCAAGGGTATTTCAGAGTCTGCCGAAAGCGAAGCAAAAAAGAAAAGAGACAAGTCGTGCCAGCTTTCTACGTGGCTAGGCCTGGCATGTTACAGCGCTTTAAAGGGTGCAGTGTCAGCAGATGGCGACGGTAAACGTTGCTCTGGAGTTGATGACCTCGCTAGCAATGAACCACCATCCCAGGTGCTTGCTTTAACTTCGCGGTGTCATATGTGGTTGCATATTCCATATGGTGTCTAGATTGTATTCGAAAGGCCGAAGTCGGTCTTTATTAAGATAAGGAAAGACATTTTTTACATGAACCACCATCCCATGAGCACTAGAAGACAAATAGCTAGTCAGGGCACTGGCCGAGCCAGTGGCAAGCCCAGCAAAGACAGGCAGCACCTGGAAGCCAACTAAAAAGCCGCGATGGTGGCGAAGTAGCCCGCCTCCCACCAGGCTCTCAGGTCCTAGATGATCATGTTCACCACTCCAGCCGGATGTCTAGCTTGTATTGCTTCCAATTTGGTTAAATTGCATCTGCATAGCTTACACATTATACCTTTGAATATGACATGCCTTTCTGTTTTTGGTACATACTAGTACATCTGTGTATTAACCATGTTCTTACATCAAACTAATGTTCTTGTGTATCCCTCATCAATCACTTATGACTAGGCCGGCAGGAAAGCGGACTACTCCTCATTTAAAGAATGCAGCGTCAGCCTCCCGACATGATTCTCAAGAAACAGAAATGCTAGATGAAGATAGTGAATGTAGCTCTGTAGTTGATTACAGCATTTCCCCTACACTAGCATCGCAGGTGCTTGCTCTAACTTGGCAGCGTGATATGTGGTTGCATGTTGCATATGGTGTCTAGATTGTAATTCTTCCAATCTGGTTAAACTGCATGTGCTAGTCTGCTTAGCTTATACTCCTGTAAATGTGACATTATACTTGTTAATGTGACATGCCTTCCTGTATTTAGTACATAGTACATCTATCTATTAAGCATGTCCTTACATAAAACTATTGTTTTTTTATCCCGCATCAATCAATATGGCGAGACACCTTTAGTATATGCAGTGCGATATTAGTTGCATCTTTCATATGATTTATAGCATGCATTGCTTCTAATTTGTTGAAATTCCATTTATGATGGGATGCTTTTAACTTGGCAGAGTCATATTGGTTGCATCTTTCATGTGGTGTCTAGCTTGCATTGCTTCTTATTTGCTGGAATGGTTTCTGCTTAGTCTACACAAACAGTTGTGAACATGCCATGTCGTCCTGTTTTTCGTACATATTCCATCCTGGTATCATGTGTTTGCCTTACATCAAAGTAGTGATTGTTAGTATCATGCATGAATGAGTTCTGAAGAGAGAATTTTATTGCTTTTTCTTGTCTGTTTTACTTGACAATTCAAAATCAATAAAGCGGAAGGAAGTTAGCAAGCAGCGGATAAAGGTGCTCCTTCCAAACGGAGGGCCTCTATAGTTTCTACTTCTCCACACCCCCAAGATGATTTCCAAGACAAAACATGCATAGACACTCAACAAAGCTGTGTTTATGATGAGCACGTCTCCCCTAGTGCAGCATCACTGGTGCTCCCTCTAACTTGGCACTGTTATATGTGGTTGCATGTTATGTGTGATGTCTAGCTTGTATTGCTTCTAATTTTGTTGAATTCCATCTGCTTACTTTACACATTATACTTGAATAAGACACGTGTTCTTGTTTCTAGAACATACAATATCTGTCTATCACACCATGTTCTTACATCAAATTACTATTGTTGTGTAGCCTGCAACAATCACTTATCATAAGACACCTTTGACTTCGGAGTGTGATATAGGTTACATCTCACATTCTTTTCTAGCTTGTACTACTAATTTGTTGAAATGGCACTTATGACGAGATAGTTTTAACTTGGTAGAGTGATATTCGTTGCATCTTTCATATGGTGTCTAGCTTTCATTGCTTCTAATTTGTTGAAATGCCTTCTCATTAGTTTACACATCATAAGCTGTGAATATGCAATGCCGTGAATATGCAATGGCACTAATGACGAGAGACCTCTAACATGGTAGTGTGATGTTGTTCGCATCTTGCATATGATTTATTTCTTGTACTGCTTCACATTTGTTTAAACGACATTTATGCTGAGACACTGTTAATTTGACAGCGCGATATTTGTAGCATCTTTCATATGGTGTCTACCTTCCATTGCATTGCTTCTAATTTGGTGAAATGTCTTCTTCTTAGTTTACACATCATAGTTCTAGTTATCTCTCCCGTTCTGTTTTTCATACATATTACATCCTCCTATCATGTGGTTATCTAACATCAAAGTTCAGTCCGTCTGCATCACACATCAATTTGTTCTGAAGAACTAAATTGTTATTCGTTTTTCTTGTCGTCTTGACTTAACATGGCACAGAGAAAGAGGAAGAAACACAGAATGGCAGGGAATGAGAAGCGGATGAATCCTGCAGATTCTGCTGTTACTGATGGTGCAAAAGTAGGTGAAAATCCAGCAGAAAATTCTACAAACATGGCATCCCATGCTACACGAGCTGCAAAAAAGCCAAACAGAAACAAATAGCTGCCACCAAACAAGTAGAGACAACCCTAGTTCTTGCAACACCTACCACAGTACTACCAGCTGCACGACATACTCGTGCGTCAACTGAGCTAGCTGCACGTTCCCAAGCTCCCTTGCCACTTGACACTACTTCCCAAGCACTCTTGACACAAGACGAGTTGGCAATATCAGATGAACCTTGTGAGCTTCAACAACAAGAAGAGTCAAGTTACAGTTGCATGCTTCTTTATATGTAGTCTCACAGTTTGATGTACACTAACACTTCCTATGTTCGTTGTTGGACTAGCACCTAGGCGCAAGAGGAAACAAACATCAGGGATAATGCTCGATAGGTTAACTAAATCTAGCGGAGGAAGAATGGAGATCTGTTTTGAGGCAGGTTTAAAAAGGCCACGTGATGCTACAGAGTCAGCCAAGTTAGTATCAGAGGCAACGGTTGCCGTTAGGTATCATGTACGTATCCTCCCAACATGGATTCAGTACAGGAATGACAAAGACGAAACCCAGTTCAACACCTTCCTCGACCATTTATCTGTAAGTATGGTTATGTATGGAAACTAGTAATATCGTCTTGCTCTGTCCCATACTTTCTAGGTTGTTGATAATGAGACTCCCATAATTTTCAATAGATGAGGTTCAAGTTGGATAGCCAAGATGATGCAACCAGACAAGCTTGCACCCATGTTTTCAAGTCTGCTCTGCGACAATATCGATATAACTTGAGGAAAACTCACTTTGAAGGCAAGGCTAATAGTGAACTTTCCCAAACATCTCCAATGGAAAATATATCGGATGAAGACTAGAGGAGCCTTGTTAAACACTGGTCTGATCCGAAGTATCAGGTACATTATATATATGTGATCAGATCACATGTTGAAGTCCTATCTTCTTGTAGGTGAACTGTTCAAAGAACAAGGCCAACCGTACGAAAGTGAAATTCCAATAGACGACAGGATCTCGTAGCTATATTGCACACTGCGAGGCTCTTGTAATTAGCTGTTGTTTCACTCTTTTCGCTGTACCATATTATCAGATCTATATTGACTTGTTCGAAATGCAGAGGAAAGCCCGCAAGGACCAAAAAGTACCCGAACCAAATGCTGTGGAAATCTTCAAGGACTGTCACACCAGCAAGAAGAAGGGCATGACTACACCAGTCAAAGCTACTGTTGTAAGTTCTTAATCCTCATGCCTTTTAACTACTACTTACTCTGACTTGTGCCTTGAACTGCATGGTTTGCAGCCAATGTCTATTACTCTTTTCAATTATATACACAATTGTCTTAGCATATCATTGCACCTTACAAGGTTTAAAAGGGAGGAGTGATGTTCCTTTGATCTTGACCCGTAATCTAGTTCCGTGCTGGACTTGCCCACACAACATTACAATTGCCTGTTTGTCTGTTCTTAGTTGTTTTGTGATATGAATGATGTCATACTATGCTTACCGTCTTATAAACTTCGTCTCTTTATCCTTAGCCCTCAATACAATGTGAATAAATAGACAATACATTAGCGATGGTACATGGTCATATGTTTGGAACCTGGTTTTATTATGTACTTTGCAATAAAATACAACTAATATTTTACATGGGTTCACTAGAATAAGTTCTGTATATAGACCAAAGCTATTTTGTTTGGTTTTCCTGCCTCCTTAATATCTTCTGTTCTGGTACTACTAATGTAAAACCTCAACTTTTCAGTGAGCTATGGAAAAAATGGTGGAACCCCCACCTTCTGAAGGTGGCGAGGCAACTATAACCGCAATGTCAGCTCTTGCTGCAGTGGGTCAGTACCTGTCCACTAATAGTGCCAAAAGCATGTTCCTGCGTAATACTGGGTTGGTTGTTAAGGCAATATCGTCCAAACTGCCTCATGATCAAGATATGCTAGCTCAAAGCAATGTTGTATCTGCGCTCCAGACACAAGTCCATTCCCTAACAGAGGCCCTGTGTGAAACAAGGAGAAACATTGCTCAATGTCGTCAAGATATGCATGGTTTTGAAACCAGACTATCAGACATTTGCTATGTTGTTCAGGAGCCTAGGGGAAATGAAGGCGAGGGTTATTGTGACACCCCAAAATTTTAAGCTTGTTTTATTAATTAAAATTTTGCCAGGAAACTTAAACTTTTGTTTTCTGGATTTTCTTTTGATTTCAGAACCTCTCTTTTCCTTATTATTATGTAGTTTTTACACCAAGTGAAAAACTTCCCAATTTTGTTGAACTTATTTTTCCTCTCAAGTAAAACAATTCTTTATCAGTGGGATTATTTGCATAATTAATTTTTCCCTAATGCCTTATTTCTTGAAAAATGATTTTTCTAAGCTTCAAGGCCTCTTTTGCACTACAACCATTTGATAAATTTATTTCAAAATTCCACCAAAAATTGGAGATGTCATGTGATGTTTTTAAAACACTTTTATGCAAAAATATATTCCATTCCTTGGATATTTTGAGTTCTACACCATGTTTTCAAATCTGGTCCAGTGGATAGTTTTGCACTACAACCTATAAATATTTCTTTAAAACTTCTACCAAAATTTTGGGATGTCAGTGGTGGCATGCCATCCAACTTTATGCAAAATCCAGGGATGTTCTTTGAAAAAAATGAGTGTATCAACCTCTTTTTTATTCTGGTCCAACCTTGTGTTTTCTACTACAACCCTATTTATTTTTGCTCTAGTGACCTTGTGCTTCCTCCTGCTTCTAGTCAACCCTGCCAAACCCTTAAGTCCAAGAGCATGAACCCATTGGGAGATTTTTGGTCCATGCATTGATGCCATTTACCTTCTGTCCAGAACTGAAGATTTGCAAAACTTGCACTAGCAAGTTTCTTCTTTTGGCAAACTAACCTCACCACCCTCTCTTGCATCTAAAGAGACCCCACTCTAGAAGATTTGACCATTCCAAGAAATGCCTAGGTGCATGTGGCATTCTGTCAAACACCTTATGGGCATGACCCGTTTTGACATGAGTTTTAGTTTGCACTATGAACTTGCTTCCCTTGCCTAACTACCTTGGACAATAAACTCCTAGCTACCCCTAACCTAGGTCTGCTAATTCCCAGCCTCACCTGATACCTCTAGCACGCCCTAGCATTTCGTCGAACGAGTGCCGTGCACGCCCAGAGCGTGAGCAGAGCACGCGTTTTGCACGTGTCGTGCCCGAGCTGCCACGTCGCGCCCCTAGTTTTGCCCACACCACAGAGCCGCACCATGCACTCCCAATCTCACCGCATCACGCCAAGCAGCCCTGGTGTCCTGCAGCATCGCCGTCAGAGCCCTTGGCGGCACGCCGGTGTCCGCAGCGCGTCTCTGCCAGGTCGGTGCCGCCCAAGCCCCTCCCGCTCGCCACCTGCCCCTGGAACAGCTCAACCTCATCCTCTCGGGTGTCCTCTAGCTCTCGTCGCCGCCACGATGCCCTGCAAGCTACAGAACGGTGGTCGCCGACGACCTCATCCACGGCCGCCGCGAACTGACTTTGGAGCACTATAAAAGGAAGCCCCTCGAGCCCCTCGAGCACACAAGCAGCCTCAGAATGCTCCCCTAGTTCTCCCGTGGCAGCCAATCGACCCGGGGAGGTCTTCTTCCCCATCTCCGGCAACCGCAGCCGCCGCCACTGCCCCGGCCATTCCGGCGCCACCAGAGCCTTCCCCTCTCCACTCTCTCACCAGGAGCTTCCTCTCCCCCTCGTGAATCCATCCCCCTGCTCGATTTTGATCGGGACTCACTGCGGGAGAAAGATCACTTTGCCCGACGACCACCGTCCGCTGCGAAGCTCGCCGCCGGCAGCTCCGTCCACCCCAGAGACCGTATCAACCACCGGAGTGACCGTCTCGATCCCCTGAACCCGCGGATGGCCTCCATTTCCCAAATGGTGCCGCCATTCGCCGGCGAGCATCCCCGGAGCTCCGCCTCTGTTCGGTCGGAGGAGGCGACGCGCGCGTGGACTGGTCAAACCTGACCAGTGGGCCAGGCGGGTCCACTGTCAGTGACCCAGTGCTGATCCACGCAGGCATAAGTGGAAACGTATTTTTAGAATACGCCTTCGACGTGGTCAGTTCGAATCGTTTTCTTTTTATTCTGTTTTATTTTGAAAAAACAGATTTTGACCACAACTTTGACTGCCTATAACTGTTTAATGATAACTCCAAAGGAATTGATTCTTTTTCCTACCTCTCTCAAATTTAATCTAGTTTATTTTAAGATTTATTTGAAAAAATTTGAAAACAAATTTTTGTGTTGTTTTGAATTTGTGTGTTAATTCAATTTTATTTAAAGTAGGACTTTGGAGAGAGAGAAGCAAACTTTCAAAAGTTTTGGAGTGCACCCTGCCTTTCCACATATTGAAGGCAAGCATTCTGAACCCTGGCATAATATTTTTGCATGCATTGTTTGACACGATTATGATACCACCTCAATATGTGGAACTCGTTATTTTATGTGGTGATGTGACTGTTTGCATGAATGCTTATCTGAAATTTTCCTTGCTGTTGGATATGGACATGCTTGTGATAGTGATCATCCTCGTATGGCTTTCGTGCCTACTGGAAGGAAAATGGGAAAGTCTCTGTCTTGGGTAGACCCAAGCTTGTCCCTAGTTTCTCGTCGAGACGAGTGTGTCCGGCATGGCATGAGGGGTATGATGAGTGGTGATTCTGTCTGTTGGATGAAATATACTTGTTATGCTAATCATGCAGGGAATACTTAAAACCTCCTGAGTCGACCATAGATCGAGTCTTGTTCCAGTAACCCCCATACTTGTTTCGTACTACCACTTGTCTCTACAACAAGTAGAGTACGGTTCAGCAAGTCGTCAACCCCTTTCTAGCACACACCGTACAGAGAGGCCATGGTGGAAGATACCGGTTGTAGCTGGTAGGCAGGCCACCTGGTCCGGGGGCATGGGTGTTTCCGGTTGAGACCGAGAGGGGAGGCCACCCCTTAGAGCGCGCGATATAAATTTGATCCCATGCAACGCGAGGTTGTAGCCTCCCCACCTAGAGTTTTGCTTAACAAGTGTCGTGGGTGATTCCAGACACCGGTAAGTTAAGCTGGTGTGTGCAAGTTAGGTGTCTTTTCGACTAAAGGGCCGTAGACGGAATTAGTCCCGATGGACTAAAGGAATCCGTTACTCGTGGGTAAAGAGTACACCCTCTGCGGAGATTAAACCTATTCGAATAGCCGTGTCCATGGTTAAGGATTACAGTCTGGGATGGGTCAAGTGTCGGTCTTAGTGTCGGTCTTCGAAGGAGAAACTGTTAAACCAGAACTGGGATCACGACTTGATACGTGTGATGATTATGCTTATTATTTTGTTGTGGACTAACCCGTTATGTTATTGGCATTATTGAATATCCCTAGGATGGTTCTACCTCCTGGATATTCACTATGATTCTTTATAAGCCCTTTATGTGGTGTCGCTGAGACGCCCGACTGTGGCATGCTTGTTATTTATTTTTTACTTTATAAGCTGTTTATGTGGTGTCGCTGAGACGCCCGACTCTGGCATGCTTGTTATTTAGTTTACTTTATAAGACCTTTATGTGGTGTCACTGAGACGCCCGACTGTGGCATGCTTGTTACTTATTTACTTTATAAGCCCTTTATGTGGTGTCGCTGAGACGCCCGACTGTGGCATGCCTGTTACTTATTTACTTTATAAGCCCTTTATGTGGTGTCGCTGAGACGCCCGACTGTGGCATGCTTGTTATTTATTTTATAAGCCCTTTATGTGGTGTCGCTCAGACGCCCGACTGAGGCATTTCTCTTTGTTTACTAACCTTTCGAGGCGTCGCTTCAGACACCCGATCGGTGCATTTTATTATTAATATGTTATTGCATATTCATAAATAACCTGCTTGCTTGCATCAGAGTTTTTAATATCTTTTGTGACTGACGTTGTGAGCATAGAATATTTCAGAACATCGTTGTTATATTATACCCGTGTTCATAATGTTTGTGAGTACACTCAAAGTACTCACTAGCTTGTCCCTGGCTATTGTCTTGGCCAGATTTCCTGCTTGGAAAGGAGCGATGCGACGACAGCCCCGGAAACTAAGCAACGGTGATAGCAGCCTCGCGAAGATAGGAGTTAACCTGGTCAGCTGTTCCTGTGGGAAATGGAGTTCCATAGACACTGATGTTTCACAAACCGCTTCCGCCATCAACCACTAGAAACCATTTGTTGTACTCACAGGCCAGAATGGTCTTGTACTACATATTTTGCATTTTGCTTGGATTTTTCTGTATCAAGTTGGTGCCTCATCAGCTAACAGTCATCCTGGGGCTGGTGAGCACAACGGCCATTTTCTGGGAATTAATACCCGGAAAACCGGTCGCGACAAACTTGGTATCAGAGCCAGGCTGGCCATTGGCTAATCCTATCTTAGCCAGGTCGAAAAACCTAGGTAGGCCAAACCACCAGACCTTAACCAAAACCCAGCCAAGCTTCTCGTGCAAGATAGCCACACAGTGACTCCGACACTTTTTTTGGCAATCGGTGCCCAACCTATGAACCTAGCCTGTCGATCACGCGCCAGTGACCGATGCCTATAACATCTCATTCGCAAGCGTGCGAAGGAAGACTCCGTTCCCTTTTCTATAAAAAGGGCACGCTATCCTCAACCCAGCACATCATAGCCTCTACCTCAAACCGAGCCATAATGCCTGGCTCCGTCGTGCACAACGAGACCACAGCAACCAACCTTGGAGGTTTTGTGACCATACTCGCAAACCTCACCCGTCGTGCCTATGCGTTAGAAGAGCCCCCAGAATATGTTGTGTACCAAGGACCCATGGGCGGTGAAAGCCGTCAATTCTGGGCCACTGTGCACATCTACGGTAGGGGTCTGTCACCAGAACGCCCCTACAGGTTCACCGGAAGGATAACTTCCTTCGAGCCACAAGCCATCCAGCTAGCTGCTCGAGAGGCTATAGTTCAACTCCGGCAGTTGTCGCCCAGAGTTAACTGTCGCTCGTTCTACTACTACCCCAGACGCGAAGGGTATGGTAGACCACCCCAAGTTGCCAACGGAGATCACGAGACGGATCCTGCATTATTGCACCTAGTGTGCTATGTAGGTGCACTAGAGGCACTATTCGATCAAATCACCATTGATCTGATCGTAGCTCATGGAGAGTTGGTTCGTCGAGCCCCGGCGAGAGGAGAAGATGAGCCTGACACCGACAGCCCGGTCGTGCTGTTCGGACAACCAATCGATACCCTGAGGGCAGCCCCATCCATCAACCAAGGTACTTTGTTGACCCCAGAAGTGCTTCGTCGCCTTTTGGGAGCACAATCCAACGGGTTTGTGGCCAACAATCCCCGCGATGGTCATCATCGCTACCCCGACCCTACAGTCCCTCAACCACCTCTAGCTAATCCCGATGGTGAGACCCGTGGAGAAGCCTCGACGTCCACAAGGCAAGCCGGCTTGGATATAAACGATGTAGACTAAGTCACCAAGTAGTGCCGAGTCTCAGTGTATCCACGCCTTATAATCGTGTGACCTTGTGAATAAACACAGCTTGTTCTTGTGCCTCTGTTTTAAATAGTAAACTTGCATAATTATGTCAGCACGTAGTTGCATATTTTTTCCAGGCACAGCTGCCAACAACCAACCCCGACAACCCCCACAGTGATACGTCACTTTAGTGAGGTATGTATCTGTGACTTTGACCCTGACCCTTGGAGCTGACTGGCAAATTAATTACCTTTCACCATGGTAAATAACCAGCCCAGATGCTATATAAGAAGGCCACCTCGTGACCTTACCAAGCACCCCTCACCTCATGCACCACCCTCACAACCTTTTCCTGCCATGCCAAGCCCTAGCATTTATCTGAGAACCCCAGATGCAACCCCAGGTAGTTTTGTCAAAATATTGTGGGACTTTACCTGCAGTACCATGGGTTCTACCCAGCCACCCCAGTACGAGCTGTTCAAATCGAGAATGACACCTTCCACCTTGAAATATTGGGCAGCAGTACACATCCCTCCTGTTGACTCCAACCAAGACCCAACGGAAGTTTCCTTCATGGGGAAATCTATGCCAACCCCACATATGGCCATAGAAGCTGCTGCTTACGAAGCACTCGCTCGCCTTCGATTCGCGGTACCCTATGCCAGCGAACGAGGGTATTATTACTTTCCGAGTCATGCAGCACCCGGAGAAGTAACATCTTTTCCCGGTGGACGGATTGAGAGAGACCCAGTACTGGCCAACCTGGTCCAGTACGTCATCGCTCAAGAACGTTTGACCCAGCGAGTAATGGGATATCTCCAGAGTCTCGCAGATTTAAATCCTCAGATCGCCATCGGCAGACCACTGAGGCCTGACCAGGAGAGACACATTCATTGGCTGATCAATCCGCTTTCCCCGATAGAAGAGGAGTGCGTCCCCGTACCAGAGACGTTTTCTCGGGACCCCGTCCAGTTACCGTTTGCATTATAGACGTCGCTGCTATGTTTATTCTTGCAACTTTTACTTATGTGTTGTAACTTATGCGTGGTACCCCGAGTTTGCGCGGCGAGTAAAATATTTAGTTTCTAATAATGTGAGTAGTTCTGTTACGGTTTGACTCTAATATATTACTGTTTCTCTTGCGAAAAATCCTGGGGTGAGATTTCTTTCCCTGAGTTGCTGCATCGTATATCTTCTCACGACGTGGATCATTTTATTTCACACAGCACCACGGGAGCAGACTCACCCCAACTCGAACTCATACACTGCTTGCAAAAAGACACGTAACCGTGGAGTACTTGTTTTTCAAAACAGCTCTTAGCAAATCTCGAGGATGAGATTTTTTCTTAAGGGGGGTAGTGTTGTGACACCCCAAAATTTTAACCTTGTTTTATTAATTAAAATTTTGCCAGGAAACTTAAACTTTTGTTTTCTGGATTTTCTTTTGATTTCAGAACATCTCTTTTCCTTATTATTATGTAGTTTTTACACCAAGTGAAAAACTTCCCAATTTTGTTGAACTTATTTTTCCTCTCAAGTAAAACAATTCTTTATCAGTGGGATTATTTGCATAATTAATTTTTCCCTGATGCCTTATTTCTTGAAAAATGATTTTTTCTAAGCTTCAAGGCCTCTTTTGCACTACAACCATTTGATAAATTTATTCCAAAATTCCACCAAAAATTGGAGATGTCATGTGATGTTTTTAAAACACTTTTATGCAAAAATATATTCCATTCCTTGGATATTTTGAGTTCTACACCATGTTTTCAAATCTGGTCCAGTGGACAGTTTTGCACTACAACCTATTTAAATATTTCTTTAAAACTTCTACCAAAATTTTGGGATGTCAGTGGTCGCATGCCATCCAACTTTATGCAAAATCCAGGGATGTTCTTTGAAAAAATTGAGTGTATCAACCTCTTTTTTATTCTGGTCCAGCCTTGTGTTTTCTACTACAACCCTATTTATTTTTGCTCTAGTGACCTTGTGCTTCCTCCTGCTTCTAGTCAACCCTGCCAAACCCTTAAGTCCAAGAGCATGAACCCATTGGGAGATTTTGGGTCCATGCATTGATGCCATTTACCTTCTGTCCAGAACTGAAGATTTGCAAAACTTGCACTAGCAAGTTTCTTCTTTTGGCAAACTAACCTCACCACCCTCTCTTGCATCTAAAGAGACCCCACTCTGGAAGATTTGACCATTCCAAGAAATGCCTAGGTGCATGTGGCATTCTGTCAAACACCTTATGGGCATGACCAGTTTTGACATGAGTTTTAGTTTGCACTATGAATTGCTTCCCTTGCCTAACTACCTTGTCCAATAAACTCCTAGCTACCCCTAACCTAGGTCTGCTAATTCCCAGCCTCACCCGAGACCTCTAGCACGCCCTAGCATTTCGTCGAACAAGTGCCGTGCACGCCCAGAGCGCAAGCAGAGCACGCGTTTTGCACGTGCCGCGCCCGAGCCGCCACGTCGCGCCCCTGGTTTTGCCCACACCACAGAGCCGCGCCACGCACTCCCCCTCTCACCGCATCACGCCAAGCAGCCCTGGTGCCCTGCAGCACCGCCGTCAGAGCCCTTGGCGGCACTCTGGTGTCCGCAGCGCATCTCTGCCAGGTCGGCGCCGCCCAAGCCTCTCCTGCTCGCCACCTGCCCCTGGAACAGCTCAACCTCATCCTCTCGCGTGTCCTCTAGCTCTCGTCGTTGCCACGATGCCCTGCAAGCTACAGAACGGCGGTCGCCGACGAGCTCATCCACGGCCGCCGCGAACCGACTTTGGAGCACTATAAAAGGAAGCCCCTCGAGCCCCTCCGAGCACACAGGCAGCCTCAGAATGCTCCCCTAGTTCTCCCGTGGCAGCCAATCGACCCGGGGAGGTCTTCTTCCCCATCTCCGGCAACCGCAGCTACCGCCACTGCCCCGGCCATTCCGGCGCCACCAGAGCCTTCCCCTCTCCACTATCTTCACCAGGAGCTTCCTCTCCCCCTCGTGAATCCATCACCCTGCTTGATTTTGATCGGGACTCACTACGGGAGAAAGATCACTTTGCCCGACGACCACCGTCCGCTGCAAAGCTCGCCGCCGGCAGCTCCGTCCACCCCAGAGACCGTATCGACCACCGGAGTGACCGTCTCGATCCCCTGAACCCGCGGATGGCCTCCGTTTCCCGAACGGTGCCGCCATTCGCCGGCGAGCATCGTCGGAGCTCCGCCTCTATTTGGTCGGAGGAGGCGACGCGCGCGTGGACTCGTCAAACCTGACCAGTGGGCCAGGTGGGTCCACTGTCAGTGACCCAGTGCCGATAAACGCAGGCATAAGTGGAAACGTATTTTTAGAATACGCCTTTGACGTGGTCCGTTCGAATTGGTTTCTTTTTATTTCTTTTTTTTAAAACAGATTTTGACCACAGCTTTGACTACCTATAACTTTTTAATGATAACTCCCAAGGAATTGATTCTTTTTCCTACCTCTCTCAAATTTCATCTAGTTTATTTTAAGATTTATTTGAAAAAATTTCAAAACAAATTTTTGTGTTGTTTTGAATTTGTGTGTTAATTCAATTTTATTTAAAATAGGACTTTGGAGAGAGAGAAGCAAACTTTCAAAAGTTTTGGAGTGCACCCTGCCTTTCCACATATTGAAGGCAAGCATTCTGAACCCTGGCATAATATTTTTGCATGCATTGTTTGACACAATTATGACACCACCTCAATACGTGGAACTCGTTATTTTATGTGGTGATGTGATAGTTTGCATGAATGCTTATCTGAAATTTTCCTTGCTGTTGGAAATGGACATGCTTGTGATAGTGATCATCCTCATATGCCTTTCGTGCCTACCGGAAGGAAAATGGGAAAGTCTCTGTCTTGGGTAGACCCGAGCTTGTCCCTAGTTTCTCGTCGAGACGAGTGTGTCCGGCATGGCATGAGGGGTATGATGAGTGGTGATTCTATCTGTTGGTTGAAATATACTCGTTATGCTAATCATGCAGGGAATACTTAAAACCTCCTGAGTCGACCATAGATCGAGTCTTGTTCCAGTAACCCCCATACTTGTTTCGTACTACCACTTGTCTCTACAACAAGTAGATTACGGTTCAGTAAGTCGTCAACCCATTTCTAGCACACACCGTACAGAGAGGCCATGGTGGAAGATACCGGTTGTAGCTGGTAGGCAGACCACCTGGTCCAGGGGCATGGGTGTTTCCGGTTGAGACCGAGAGGGAAGGCCACCCCTTAGAGCGCGCGATATAAATTTGATCCCATGCTACGGGAGGTTGTAGCCTCCCCACTTAGAGTTTTGCTTAACAAGTGTCGTGGGTGATTCCAGACACCGGTAAGTTAAGCTGGTGTGCAAGTTAGGTGTGTTTTCAACTAAAAGGCCATAGACGGAATTAGTCCCGATGGACTAAAGGAATTCGTCACTCATGGGTAAAGAGTACACCCTCTGCAGAGATTAAACCTATTCGAATAGCCGTGTCCATGATTAAGGATTACAGTCTGGGATGGGTCAAGTGTCGATCTTAGTGTCGGTCTTCGGAGGAGAAACTGTTAAACCAGAACTGGGATCACGACTTGATACTTGTGATAATTATGATTATTATTTTGTCGTGGACTAACCCGTTATGTTATTGGCATTATCGAATATCCCTGGGATGGTTCTACCTCCTGGATATTCACTGTGATTCTTTATAAGCCCTTTATGTGGTGTCGCTGAGACGCCCGACTGTGGCATGCTTGTTATTTATTTTTACTTTATAAGCCCTTTATGTGGTGTCGCTGAGACGCCCGACTGTGGCATGCTTGTTATTTAGTTTACTTTATAAGCCCTTTATGTGGTGTCACTGAGACGCCCGGCTGTGGCATGCTTGTTACTTATTTACTTTATAAGCCCTTTATGTGGTGTCGCTGAGATGCCCGACTGTGGCATGCCTGTTACTTATTTACTTTATAAGCCCTTTATGTGGTGTCGCTGAGACGCCCGACTGTGGCATGCTTGTTATTTATTTTATAAGCCCTTTATGTGGTGTCGCTCAGACGCCCGACTGAGGCATTTCTCTTTGTTTACTAACCTTTCGAGACGTCGCTTCAGACACCCGATCGGTGCATTTTAATATTAATATGTTATTGCATATTCATAAATAACCTGCTTGCTTGCATCAGAGTTTTTAATATCTTTTGTGAATGACGTCGTGAGCATAGAATATTTCAGAACATCGTTGTTATATTATACCCGTGTTCATAATGTTTGCGAGTACATTCAAAGTACTCACTGGCTTGTCCCTGGCTATTGTCTTGGCCAGATTTCCTGCTTGGAAAGGAGCGTTGCGACGACAGCCCTGGAAACTAACCAATGGTGATAGCAACCTTGCGAAGATAGGAGTTAACCTGGTCAGCTGTTCCTGTGGGAAATGGAGTTCCATAGACACTGATGTTTCACAAACCGCTTCCGCCATCAACCACTAGAAACCATTTGTTGTACTCACAGGCCAGAATGGTCTTGTACTACATATTTTGCATTTTGCTTGGATTTTTCTGTATCAAGTTGGTGCCTCATCAGCTAACAGTCATCCTGGGGCTGGTGAGCACAACGGCCATTTTCTGGAAATTAATACCCGGAAAACTGGTCGCAATAGTTATGGTGCTCCATCGGATAATACAGGATGAAAATGTAACAGTTAGGTCAAATGAACCGAGCTTCTGAACTTCTGATGGTGCATTTATCCACTAGACTGTTAAGTTTTATGCCAACCTTCCTTTTATTACATAGTTGTAATTTGTTTTGGTGCGATACAAAATTTATTCTTAACGTGCAGCCACCGGCTGAAGAAAACAGCAAGCCGTTTTTGTATAGTGTAGGGTGTTCCCTATATTTGCACTGGTGGCGATCTTTGATGCCAAGTGGATGTAATCTGTGCAATCTCCTTATTAGCCTAGCATTAGTTTCAGCCTTATTTATTTCCTAGTCTTCTTTTTCCCTGGTTTGCTAGTGGCCGCAACTACCCATGGGCCATATACGGGCCGTAGGATCCATGGGTCTCCTACGGGCCGTCGATAAATGGGCCTGTAATCGGTGGGCCTCGGGCCGTCCATAAATGGGCCTGTAATCGGTGGGCCTCAGGCCGACGGATAAATGGGTCTACATGGGCCGTAATCGGGCGTAATTGGTATCAGCCCAGCATGGTAACGGGCCGTTAACAGGCCATAGGACTGCAAAAGCTTAATTCTGTCATAGGCATAACGGGTCATTAATGGGCCAGAATATAGGACGGGCTGGCCAGAAATGGGTCGAATCTTGCCATGGGTCGAATTTGTCCCATTAGGGTAACAGGCCAATAACAGGCCGACTCTTGCCATGGGCCGAATTAGGCCCATTTGTGGAACATGCCAGTAACGGGCCGACTCTGGCCATGGGACCAATTTGGCCCATTAGGGGAGCAGGCCAGTAACAGGCGGGAAGTAATCGAGGGCCGAAAAGGATCCCAAGAACGTATGAGACGTGAATAGGCCGAAAGCTAACATGGGCTAGAAACGGCCCATGTAAATCACGGGCTGTTAACGGGTACAAAGAAAATTACTGTTCATTATGGGCTAGAGTCACCGTGGGCCTATAAAGGGCCGAAAGATACGTAGGCCTCGCATGGGTCGAAAGATGTCGTGGGCCATACATGGGCCGAAAGTGAAATGGCCTGGTGTTATATTCGACGGCCCACATGACGTTGTTGGGCCAATTTCCTTTAGTGCCTAATGGGTCGTGAGTTAACGGGCCGTAAAATGGGCTATTTGCGAAGAGACCGTTAATAGTCTTTTCATGGGCCAGCCCGTTAACTTTTGACCAAGTCAAACGGGCCGACTTTGTAAGCTAGATGGGCTAGTGGTGGGCCGTGGCACATGTTGACATATCATAGGCGCCTATCTGACCCACTAACGACCTGACACGTGTTTCGTCTGGCCAATAAAAATTTTACACGTGGAAATTTCCCATTGGTCTGGGCTATTAACGGGTTATCCGATCCAAAACCCGACCCGATAGCTTAACGGCGTTCCGTTACGGTGGATGCCACGTGTCGGTCACCCTTGACGAAAGCACTTCTATGACGCGTGATTTATCGTCATGGAAGTGGACACTTCCGTGATGATAATTTTGGTAATGTCATGGAACACTTCTACGACAGCACAGGATCATTCTGGCCTACTGTGACAAAAAACGCGACAGAAAACGTCATGGATGTACATGCATGACAGAAAACGCGGCCTACCATAGCACTTGATTCTGGCCTACTACGACAGCACTTGATTCTGTCATAAAATCTTCATGGATGTACATGCATGACAGAAAACGCGACCTACTGTGACAAACACGTATCATCACGGAAGTGTATTTTTTTTGTAGTGAACGACAGAACCGTCCATCACAGCGGAGCAGTACCCTCGGCCCGGTTTCTAGAGGCCTTGGATCTTCTTCCCTGCCTCCGACAGTCACACCAGCATCATCACCATCCTCCACGTCCAACCCAATGATGCTGAGGTCCACAAGGCTATGCCAAAGAGGTTGTACCATCGACAGAAGCGTTCACTGCAGCAGAGATCCCCCCTGCAGACTTTCTTTCGCCACCTCAGATCATCTTCCCCGTTGCCGGCAGCCATGCCAACTGCATTACCATCATCGACTGAGCAGATGAACCTGAGGACTACATAGTTCCGGAAGAGAGGTCGCAGTCTTTCGTGTTTGCTTACGTTATACATCAGTTATTATTACCTGCTACTTTATCGTTCAATCTTGAGTTTTGAATTTCCCATGGGTCTCATATCGAGCCAGCAACGAATAGTATATGTCTACTATCTGATTCATCTGGGGTCTTCTATGTGGTTCATGTTGTGTGGGCAACAAACAATAGATGATCCATTGTCTATCTTTTTAAACTAAAGCTATAATCTACCTGCTATCATTAGTTTTCGATCCATCCACTCGTTTGCTACCATCAGTCTTGATTTTTGCATGCACCCCTTAGGCCTTACAAAATCTAACTATTTTTTATTATGCATGACAGATATTGTACACAATCGTACTGAACATGTAGAGAAAAAGAGAAGACCGTTGTGTGCGAATATAATGTCATGCAGACGCCGCTCCATGGTGGGCGAAGTGGGCCCCCCCTCCTGCATTTCCAGATTGTATTCCAGAGGAAGATAACTGTTCAGATGGAGATTCAGAAGGAGGTGACCACGCCTGTTTACCACCTGAGGTGTTTGCTCTAACCTGGCATGCTGATGTTGGTCATATCATGCATATGGCGCCTTGCATTGCTTACATTTACAACTTATATGTCATCAGCTTAGTTTAGATTTGCTTTGTGTGAATGCCACCTATTTGGTTTCTATATCATACTCCCACCATTCCTAAATATTTGTCTTTTTAGAGATTTCAACAAGTGACTACATACGGAACAAAATGAGTGAATCTACACTCTAAAATATGTCTATATACATCCGTATGTGGTAGTCCATTTGAAATCTCTAAAAAGACAAATATTTAGGAACAGAGGGAGTATATGGGAATTATGCAATGCCATCTTCTTTAGCCAGTCATCATATACGTGAATCATGCAATGCCATCCTGTTTAGCCAGTCATCGTATATGTGAATTGTATCATGCCATATTTTTTTCCATAATGTATTCCATTTGTCAACAATGTTTATACATTCATCTTCTCTTCCTATGCATCATCCATTTGAGTCGGTCATGGGAAAATCTGGAGTGAAAACAAGGTCTTCTGAGCAGTCAGTGCTACATGTCGATCCAGATTTCTTGCTGGTTACAGATAGCTCCTTAGAGGAGGATTCAGAGAGAGATGACCAGTCGTATCCCCCCCCCCGAGGTGCATGCTCTCACTTGGCTGGGTTATATTGCTCATATCATGCATATGGTGTCTTGCATTGCCATGCCATCTGCTTAGATTAGACATGCTTTGTGTGAATGCCTCATGTTTGCTTTCTATATCAGATATGTGAATTATGCAATGCCATGTTTTTCAGCCAGTTATCATATATGTGAATTATGCACCGCCATGGAGCCAGGCATCATATATGTGAATTATCTCATGCCATATTTTTTTTCATTTCGTATTCCATTTGTGGACAATCTGTGTATATTGAACTACTCTTCATGTGTATCAGCCATTTGAGCCGGTTATGAAAAAAATCTGGAGTGAAAACAAGGTCTTCAGAGCAGGCAATGGTACCTGTTGAAGCATATATCTCGATGGTTACAGGGAGCTCCTCAGAGGAGGATTCAGAGACAGATGACCAGTCCTATATCCCACCTGAGGTGTATGCTCTAAGTTGCAATGTTTATATTTCTCATATGATGCATATGGTGTCTTGCATTGCTTAGTTTAGACATCATAGGCACAATATTGAATTCTATCTGCTTAGTTTAGAGATCATACATGCGAGTGCCAGGTGCTTAGTATATGAATCAATTATGCCAATTATATCATGCCATCCTGTATACTTAGACAACATGTATGTGAATTATTTCATCCCAACCTATTTTAGAAAGACATCATATAGTTTTGTCATGTCATCCTGTTTAGGTACTCATCATATGCTGAATTATGCCATTATATCCTGTTAAGTTATCCATCATATATCTGAAACTGTATCATGCTATCATGTTTAGTTAGGCATGATATATGTGAAATTGTGTCATGCTATCCTATTTGGTTAGACAACATATATGTGAATTACCACATCTGTCTATCATACAATGTCTGTACATTCAATTTCTTTTCTTGTTTATCAGCCATTTGAATTGGAGGGGGTGATGGCAGTATCTAAGGGAGAAAAAACCCGTTCTTCACAAAAGACAGTGCTACCCGTCGATGCAGATAGAACCATGGTTGTACTGGCCCACAAACTAGCCCCACCACACATAATCGAGACTCTTCCAGATTGCACACTTACACCATTGGGCAGAGAACCAGCTACAACCCATCTAACCGCAACCCCAGCGGATAGTAACCCACTTATAGTTGACAAAGCACCATGTCCACCATAGAGTACCCCCACACGAGCAGTTTGTAAATCTACTGCAGTGCCCAAAGCACGAAAACCACCACAGCTAACCCAAACTCCATGTTTAAAGCAGAAGAGCAACTGTTCTCAGGTCAGATTCCGTAGCTATGGTCCATACTCCTTTGCTGTTGCATCACTGCATTTACTCATACCAACTACTTTCGAATTTGAAGGATCCAATTGAAACTCCAATAGCGCAACAGGTATGTTTTAAACCTATTTCTTTAACTGGATTGCTGTTCTAACTTCTTGCTCTTTGTTGATTTCAGTTTAAGTTCTATAAATAGTTATGTTATCATGTGATGCACATTACAAGTGCTTCCAATGCTGTGTAGTTTCTCACACTTATATTCTGTCTATGCTGCTGTGTCTTAAAAATATATGAGTTGAACTATGTCTCTATCTTGATTAGGGAACATAAACTAGAATGATATGGACAATACAGTAACCATAGTACATAGATATATGTTTGTTTCATGTTGTTATCCTGTCCACCTTACTACTGAACCGGTTTACCAAAATGAGTTTCGTATACTACAAGCTAAACCTGTGATGTGTCTGCTTGTTTCTCTTGTAGTATGCAAACAGAATATTGGAGAAGAGCACCCCACTATGCAATGGTAGAGAAAGTAATGCATATAAGGTTCAAGATAGTGAGACAACCTTGTTGGTCTCCAAGAAAGGTGATAAAAACGATCTTGTAGTGAGAAAACCCCACAGTCCTGCGTTGATGTAGTGTTCGAGTTAGTGGCCAGTACCACTGGCACAAGCTCTTCGAACTCGCTGCCTGAATCACTTTGGCTTCTTCAGTCTCAGCTACAAGCTGAAAGGCATCAATCAGCTGTGTTGCGGCAAGAAGCCGAAAGACTGAGGAAGTCCCTGCAGAATTCAGATGCGTACTTTCTTGTGCAACAACAAGGGCTGGAGGATTTAAGCTCCAAACAAGAGAAAGTTAATAAGCTTGCTAAGCATCTTGCCAGCATTATGGGTACCCAGGATATTATTTCTTGAACTCTTTTGAAGTGGTTTCAGTTCGGGACTTGTTTTGCTGCGGCGTTTATATGCTGCTTTGTTCTCTATATTTGCACTGGTGGCGAACTTTGATGCCCAGTGGATGTAATATGTGTAATAGCCGTGATAGCCTAGCATAAGTTGCTTGCTTATTTATTCCTTTGTTGTCTTGTTTATTTGTTTGCTTGTAGTCAGTGCAGTTCTTTTTCCGCGGTTTGCTAGTGGCTGCAATAACCTATTTTTTAAAACTAGTCCACAATAACCATGGGCTAATATTTACTGTAGTGACAATGGGCCTCCTATGGGCCATAGAAACAGTGGACCTTCTACGGGCGGTGGAAACAGTAGGCCTTCTACAGGCCGTAGAAACAATGGGCCTTCTACGGGCCGTAGAAACAATGGGCCTTCTGCGAGCCGTATCATCAATGGGCCTTATACGGGTCGTAGGATCGATTGGCCAAACATGGGCAATAACAGGCCAATAACTCTACGGTCGTAAACGGGCAAGAGTTGGAATCGTCCGTTCATGGGCCGACCATACGGGCCATCGTTAATAGGCTGTATTTGATGACGCTATGAAAACGGCCCAACGTATTAACGGACCACAAACGGGCCGACTGTAACCACGGACTGAATTTGGCCCTCAAGGAGAAAATGACAGTAACGGGCCGTCAGTAAACGAATGCTGGAAATGAGCCCAAGAATAAATGGGCTCTGAGTAGGCCGAAATATAACATGGGCTGGAAATGGCCCAACGGAATAACGGGCCGTTAATGGGTATAAATTGATACACTATTCATTACAGGCCAGTTTCACCACGGGCCGTTAATGGGTGTAAAGTGATACACTGTTCATTACAGGCCAGTTTCACCACGGGCCATTAATAGGCCAAGAGGTACATAGGGCCTCATATGGGCCAAAAGACGTCATGGGCCATACATGGGCCAGAAGTGAAAACGGCCTGGAATCATATTGGATGGCCCAGATGACGCTACTGGGCCTAATTCGGATAGGGCGTAACGGGCCTTGGGTTAGCGGGCTGTAAATGGGCTATATGCGAACAGGCCGTTAACATGCTTTACATGGGCCGGCCCGTCATCTTTTGACCAAGTCAAACAGGCCGGCCTTTTCACAGGAATGGGCCTCTGTTGGGCCGTGCCACGTGTCGACGTATCATAGGCGCCTTCTGTCCAATGGGTGAATGACATCTGTCCCAATGATGAGCCGACACGTGTTTCCTCCAGCCAATGATGATTTTACATGTGGAAAATCCCCATTGGTCGGGGTTGTTAATGGGTTATCGGATCCAAAACCCGACCCGATAGCTTAACGGCGTTTCGTTACGGTGGATGCCACGTGTCGGTCACCCTTGACGAAAGCACTTCTGTGACGCGCGATTTATCGTCATGGAAGTGGACACTTCCATGATCATAATTTTGGTAATGTCATGGAACACTTCTACGACAGCACATGTATGACTATCTTGATTCTGTCATAAATTTTTCATGGATGTACACGCATGACAGAAAACGCGACCTACTGTGACAAAGACGTATCATCACAGAAGTGTATTTTTTTGTAGTGTATGCCAACAATGACTGTTGACCCACCTGTTGATCAAGCGAAATATGATTCTTTAAATCCTGAAACTTGAAGCCCTGTTAAGACAACCAACACACAAGATGATGAAGTAGAGATCACCAAGACCGGCTTTACTGAACCGGGGAGACCTACTGTGCTGGCCAAGCATTCTGCCAAGGAAGAACAGGTTGAGCCACGCAAAGGGCGATTTGATTTCACCAACTATGCTCAACTGAGCATTGGTGAATATACTCTGGTTGTCTCAGCCAAGTACATAGCAACTGTGATTTTGAAGTTGACATGGTGAAGCAGATGCACCACAAATTTGAGGTATGATCTCTTCCACTCTTAAATTATGCATATCCTGCCAGCCCCCAAGTTTATTGCTTATTTTGAATATGTTGTAGACTTGATCACCATGAACATGAATAATAACCTATGAAACAACCCTTTCAAACTCCGGCTTAAAGTTGTGTAGTTCTCCTGAACCGGCTACGACCGGTTTTAATATGAAGGGGTCATCATAAACTTGCAAGAAGACAAGCAATATGCATTAACCCCCAAGTGCCAAGTATTCTTGCTTGCAAAGTGCTTGGGACTTATTCACTTAAGCCGCCACTTAAATAGAACTTTCGATAGACATTAGCCCCCAAGTGTCAAGTGTTGTTGCGTGCAAAAGGCTCGGGACTTGAATTTTTGAACTAACGTTTTGAATTATGATGCTGATCCGGTTTATGAACAGACCACCACTTCTGAACTTCAAACAGAGATGTCTGAGTTGAAGTCCCGTCTGGAACTGCAAGAGGCTGAGACCCAGAAAGCAAACTCAAAGTTTGAGTTTACTGTGGCTGAATAAGAAAAAGTGAAGGCCGGCTTTAAAGTTGAGAAGGACGCTTGGGATGAAGAGAAAATTGCCTTGACCCAACGGGCTGAGAAGGCGGAGGCGGCTCTCCAGGAAGCGACCACTGAACTTACCGGCTTAAAACGCCAGGTGTCTCTGATGGTGTCTGCTATCTTTGGTAAGTCGCCTCATAACTATCAAATTTTGAATGTCCTCCTTGACGATATTATCTGCTTTTAACCTATACAATGATCACTATGCAGGCCCTCGAAGCACCAATCTGAACCAAGGCATGCTGGTGAAGCTGAAGGCGGTTTACACCTTGGTGGAGCAGCTTTACACTGGCGCTCAACATGCATTAGCCACAATTGCTCCATCCAATGAAGCCCCCACACTCTTGGTTGTTGACATGCTAAGGAAGCTTTCTGTGCTGCCCCAGCGGTTTAATGAAATGAAGAGATCATTTGCGAGAGCTGGAGCCGTGACTGCCTTGAGCCGGGCCAAAGCATGGCTACCAGAATTAGACCCGACCGACATCTCTATCGGTTATCCAAGCCTCAAGGAGGACGACACTCTGTTTGAACAGAAGGACTTTGTTGCTTATGTGAAGGGGATACGTCCTTTGGCCAGCCTGATTGCCAATGAGACAGACCTCACCAAGTATCATCCGGCTTATGATGTGGGAAATCAGAAAATGCCAACACCGTCTTATAAAGTGACAGGCCCGATCCCCGCAATCCGTAAGCACACCTTTGCCCCTGAAGTTGACCCGTCCAAGCTAATTGATGATGAAGCTGAGTTCCAACATTTGAGTGGCATTGTCTGGTCGTCATCAACCTTCCAGGATGTAGAATAGGACAAATAAGCGGAGAGGGTTGACCCGGAATCTTCAGGCCAGCAAGAAGATTGATCTGCTAGGCGGTTTATATTTATGGCCTT
The DNA here is from genome assembly GCF_002162155.2 of Triticum dicoccoides. Taxonomy (NCBI): domain Eukaryota; kingdom Viridiplantae; phylum Streptophyta; class Magnoliopsida; order Poales; family Poaceae; genus Triticum; species Triticum dicoccoides. The sequence goes on from NC_041385.1 coordinate 82,577,152, forward strand.
CTGAAAAAACAGTTAAGCATCTGGACTCTGGGAGTCATGTAATAGGGTAGCAACAACTTTGCTCTGCCGTGCCATCGTCCACGTTTTGCGTTATGCTCCATACTGTTAAACCGCCGCCTGAGACTTATGATTTTTGAGTGGTGTAGAAAAATTTCAACTTTATCCTGCACACAAGTAAATCAAAAGAGATCCCTTAGCAGTTTACCGCAGGGCGGGCCATAATATCTCGTATGCACCCACTGATGCTTAAACAATTATGGATAAGGTTTGTTGAACCATATTTGAAACATAATAATGATATCATACCTGTGATATATAACTGCACTGCCGGTTTACGATACCTGTGCAGTAAGGGTGAGCACCCGAAAGCTTTTTTAGAAGCCAATAACTCCAAGTGTTGGATATCATCATGTATGGGCGGCTTGTCACCTCTTGTGTGAAGCCGGGTAATGAAAACCACGGTATGACCAAAATTACTTTTAAATCAAAAGGCAATATAGTATCAAGAAGAACCAGAAAAAGCTTCAAGAAATCAAGCCAAATGTCAAAAAGCGAGGCTATGGTTCGAATACGACCAAGAAGCCGGACCAAAAGGGTTAGTAGCTAAGATACGAATACGATCAGGAAGCCCCCTAATCATTTTTGGCATTGGCCGATCAAAGGGGTACTGACAGCTATGATTCGAATACGACCAGGAAGCCCCCTAGTGACCTTGAAGTGTTTGGCATTGTGCCGATCAAGAGGGTACCGACAGCTATGTTCTCTTTGGTGAATACACCTATGTTTGAACAGGAAGCCCCCAAATGACCTTGAACTGTTGGCATTGCGCCGATCAAGAGGGTACCGACAGCTATGTTCTCTTTGGTGAATACACCTATGTTTGAACAGGAAGCCCCCAAATGACCTTGAAGCTTTTAACGACTTGGATTCGAATACGATTAGTAAGCCGGACCAAAAGGGGTTAAGCTATAATTCGAATATGATCTACCCCCTAAATGATCTAAGTGTTTATGGCTATGGTTCGAATATGACCAGGAAGCCGGCCAAAAGGGGTTAATAGCATGATTCGAATACGACCCGCCCCTAATTGGTCTTTGAAATTATGACGATGAAGACACATGTTTGTTGAAGATGAAACAACAGAGACCCTTCTTTATTATAATCACCATAATATATACATTGTCAAAAATATGTACATCATAAGAGCTGGTGGATCAAGTGTAGTAAGGCCGAAGATGAGCGATATTCCACGGCCGGCGGGTCTCCTCCTCCGACTTACGTGAGGCTTTGTGCTCTCGAACATCGATAAGGTAGTATGACCCATTGTTCAAATTCTTGCTGACCACAAAGGGCCCTTCCCAAGGTGGGGATAACTTGTGCATGTCAGTTTGATCCTGGATGAGCCGGAGCACCAAATCACCTTCCTGAAAGGTTCTGGACTTAAGTTGGCGGCTATGGTAATGGCGCGGGTCTTGTTGCTAAATCACCGAACGGGCTGCTGCAAGATCGCACTTCTCATCCAACAGGTCAAGTGCATCCTGACGTGCTTGTTCATTATCAGCTTCAACGTAAGCCGCCACACGAGGAGAGTCATGATAGATGTCACTAGGGAGAACCGCCTCTGCTCCGTAAACCATGAAGAAAGGCGTGTAACCTGTAGACCTATTGGGGGTAGTATTGATACTCCATATCACAGAAGGTAACTCCTCCACCCAACAACCCGGCGTGTGTTGCAAAGGAACCATAAGCAGGGGCTTGATGCCTCTCAAAATTTCTTGATTGGCTCTGTCAGCTTGACCATTAGATTGAGGGTGAGCTACTGATGATACATCAAGATGAATATGCTCACGATGACAAAACTCTTTCATAGCACCTTTTGTACAAGTTAGTGCCATTATCAGTTATGATACTGTGGGGAAAGCCAACACCGAAAATCACCTTTTTAATGAATTGAACCGACGTTGCCGCATCACGCTTACTGACCGGCTCAGCTTCAACCCACTTTGTGAATTTGTCAACCGCCACCAAGAGGTGGGTCTTTTTATCCTTGGAACTTTTAAAAGGCCCAACCATGTCAAGCCCCCAGACTGCAAACAACCAAGTAATTGGAATCATCCTCAATTCTTGAGCCATCACATGAGCTCGTCGTGAAAATTTCTAGCAGCCATCACATTTACTGACCAGATCCTCTGCATCAGCGTGAGCCGTCAGCCAATAAAATCCATGATGAAAAGCTTTGGCCACAAGGTATTTTGACCCAGCATGATGACCACAATCTCCTTCATGAATCTCACATAGAATCTCTTGGCCCTCCTCAGGAGAGACATAATGTTGAAACGCCCCAGTGACACTGTGATGGTGTAACTCGCCATTGGCAATTGTCATTGACTTAGACTGCTGGGTTATCTGTCTGGCCAAAGTTTCATCCTCAGGTAACTCGCCCTGGGTCATATAAGCCAAATATGGTACTGTCCAATCTGGGATAACGTGAAGAGCCGCCACCAATTGTGCTTCCGGGTCAGGAACAACAAGATCTTCCTTTGTAGGAAACTTGACAGAAGGGTTATGCCGAATATCCAAGAAAGTGTTAGGTGGCGGCGGCTTACGCTGAGATCCCAACTAGCTTAAAGCATCAGTCGCCTCATTCTTTCTGTGATCAATGTGCTCCACTTGATAACCCTTGAAGTGCCCAGCAATAGCATCAACTTCGCGGCGATAAGCCGCCATGAGGGGATCCTTGGAATCCCATTTGCCTGAGACTTGTTGAGCCACCAAATCTGAGTCGCCGAAACATCTCACCCGACTTAAGTTCATCTCCTTAGCCATATGAAGACCATGGAGCAAGGCTTCGTACTCAAACTGCATTGTTAGTACAGGGGAACATCAACCATAGAACATAACAAAACTTGTCACCTCGAGGGGAAGCCAAGACAACTCCAGCTCCCGAGCCTTCCAACTGCCTGGACCCATCAAAGTGAATAGTCCAATATGTGTTATACGGCTTCTCTTTAGGCATCTGCAGCTCTGTCCAGTCATTGATGAAATCCACCAGTGCTTGAGACTTGATAGCAGTGTGAGGCACATACTTCAAACCATGAGGCCCAAGTTCAATGGCCCACTTGGCGACTCGTCCTATGGCTTCTCTGTTTTGAATAATATCTCCTAATGGAGCAGAACTGACCATAGTGATGGGGTGACCCAGAAAATACTGCTTAAGCTTCTGGCTGGCCAGGAACACCCCATAAACGAGCTTCTGCCAATGTGGATATCTCTGCTTGGACTCAATAAGCACTTCACTGATGTAGTAAACTGACCGTTGAACCAGATATTCCTTGCCAGCCTCCTTACGCTCCACCACAATGGCCACACTGACAGCACGGGTGTTAGCAGCTACATATAAAAATAATGGATCCTTATCAATGGGAGCAGCAAGAACTGGCGGCTCAGCTAGCTGCCTCTTTAAGTCCTCAAACGCGTCGTTAGCAACATCACTCCAGACGAAGTTATCTATTTTCTTCATCATCTGATATAGTGGTATAACCTTCTCACCCAACCGGCTTATGAACCGGCTTAAGGCAGTAATACGGCCTGCCAGATGCTGAACATCATTAATACACGCCGGCTTAGCCAAGGAGGTGATGGCCCTGATCTTCTCCGGGTTAGCCTCAATGGCTCTGTTAGAAACCAGAAAACCCAAAAGCTTGCCTGCTGGCACACCAAAAACGTAAATGGCCGGGTTAAGCATCATCTTGTAGACCCAGAGATTATCAAAGGTTTCTTTCAAATCATTTATCAGAGTTTCCTTCTCTTTGGATTTCACCACAATGTCGTCCACTTAAGCATGAACATTGCGCCCAATCTCACTGTGAAGACAATTCTGCACACATCGCTGATAAGTCGCCTGGGTATTCTTGAGCCCCAAAGGTATAGACACATAGCAGAAGGCTCCAAAGGGAGTAATGAAAGTTGTCTTCTACTGGTCCTTAACTGCCATCTTTATCTGATGATAACCAGAATAAGCATCCAAAAAGCTCAAACGCTCACAACCTGCCGTAGCATCAATGATTTGATCAATACGAGGGAGAGCAAAAGGATCAGCCATACAAGCCTTGTTTAAGTCCATGTAATCCACACACATGAGCCAAGTGCCATTCTTCTTAAGCACTAGCACCGGGTTAGCCAACCACTCCGGATGAAAAACTTCAACAATGAACCCGGCCGCTAAGAGCCGGGCCACTTCTTCACCAATGGCCTTACGCATCTCCTCATTGTACCGCCGAAGGAATTACTTGACCGGCTTAAATTTAGGATCAATATTGAGAGTGTTCTTAGTGAGTTCTCTCGATACACCCGACATGTTAGAAGGTTTCCATGCAAAGATGTCCCGGTTCTCTCGGATGAACTCGATGAGCGTGCTTTCCTATTTGGGATCCAAGTTAGAACTGATACCGAACTGCTTAGATGAGTCGCCAGGAACAAAATCAACCAGCTTGGTGTCATCGGACGACTTAAACTTCAGCACTGGATCGTGCTCTGTAGTTGGATTTTTCAAAAATGCCATATCCGCCAGGTCAACATTGTCCTTGTAAAACTTCAATTCCTATGTTGCACAGACAGATTCAGCATAAGCAGCATCACCTTCTTCACACTCCAGGGCTATCTTCCAACTCCCATGCACTGTGATGGTCCCCTTATAACTAGACATCTTGAGCTGTAGATAAACATAACACGGCCGCACCATGAACTTGGCATAAGCGGGTTGTCCAAACAGAGCGTGGTACGGGCTCTTGATTTTGACCACTTCAAAGGTTAACTTCTCAGCCCTGGAATCATGCTCATCTCCAAAGGCCACCTCCAGCTCAATCTTGCCCACTAGGTACGCCGACTTACCAGGCACCACTCCATGAAAAACAGTGTTGGATCTCTTAAGACTTTTATCAGTTAACCCCATGCGACGGAAAGTCTCGTAATAAAGGATGTTGATGCTACTACCTCCATCCATGAGTACCTTAGTGAATTTGTACCCACCAACTTGGGGCGCCACCACCAAAGCTAGGTGACCCGGATTGTCAACCCGGGGAGGGTGATCCGCCCTACTCCATCGAATGGGCTTCTCAGACCATCGCAAGTAACGAGGAACCACTGGATCAACGGTGTTCACGGCCCGCTTGTGGAGCTTCTGGTCCTTCTTGCATAAAATTGTGGTGAAAACATGATAATGCCCACTATTCAATTGCTTCTGATTACTCTAATATCCGGATTGCTGCTGCTGCTGCTGACCTCCCTGACCGGATTGCTGATTGTAACCGCCCGGATTACCTAGATTAAAACTGCCCTGATTACTTTGGGGGCCCTGGAAGTTGGAATTAGAACCGCCACCTCCATAACCCGGGCCATCGAAACCGCTGTCCCCTGAGTCACCGCCTGGCCCATGACCACCGTCAAATGAATTAGAATTTTTAAAATCCCTCATAATTGTACAGTCTTTCCAAAGGTGAATAGCTGGCTTCTCCCGCGAGCCATGCTTTGGACAAGGCTCATTTAGCAACTGTTCAAGAGTAGGACCTAATCCGCCACCCCGAGGAGGCGGCCTCCCCTTACGACTTTGATTATTGCCCTGTGCATTGGTGTTAGCCACAAACTCTAAGCTACCATCCGCCTTGCGTTTACTGTTGCCCCCCTAATTTGTCGGGTTAGGTTGCTGACCCTTGGCGTTGCCATTCTTTTTTCGCTTCCCTGTCTTCTCGTCATCAGATTCAGGGTCCTTGGTACTATCGGAGTCGACATACTTGATTAGAGCCGCCATCAGCTGGCCCATATCATTACAATCGCGCTTGAGCCTCCCCAGCTTCTATTTCAGAGGCAAAAAACGGCAATTTTTCTCCAACATTAAGACTACAGAGCCGACATTCATGTTATCAGATGACTGTATGATAGCTTTGACCCGGCGCACCCAATGGGTCATTGATTCGCCCTCCTCTTGCTTGCAAGTAGCCAAGTCCACAATCGGCATGGGCTGCTTGCATGTGTCCTTGAAGTTCTGAATAAACCGGGCCTTTAACTCTGCCCATGAACCGATGGAATTAGCCGACAGCCCCTTTAACCAAGTACAGGCCGTTCCCTCCAACATCATGGTGAAGTACTTGGTACACACAGCATCACTGACTTCCAATAACTCCATGGCCATCTCATAACTTTCAATCCACGCCTCAGGGGGTAAGTCGTCTGTGTAATTAGGCACCTTTTGAGGTCCTTTGAAATCCTTGGGTAAACGCTCATTACACAGAGCCGGCACCAAATAGGGTACACCTGTAGGTCTAGAAGTCACATCTGCCTCAACTGAAGTTGTTGGATAAACCGGAAGGGGCTACTGAGCCGCCTGCTCGGCTTCTTGACACACTCTGTCCTGATCAACCAAGTTAAGAGCTCCATCACGCGCCGGGTCGTGCCCACGTGGCTGGACACGACGCTAGGCGTTGCTTGACACAATTGGTCAATCCATGTGCCTGCTATAACTCCGGCTTGGGCGAGGGGTCAAGTGAATCCTGTCCCGACTATAAGAATACGCCTCCTGCTGCGCCAATGCTGTCTGAAGAAGTTCTCTGCCCCTTCGTGTTTCAACCGCCCTTCACTACAAAACATACACTTCCGTGATGATACGTGTTTGTCACAGTAGGTCATGTTTTTTGTCATGCATGTACATCCATGACGATTTTATGACAGAATCAAGATAGTCATACATGTGCTGTCGTAGAAGTGTTCCATGACATTACCGAAATTATCATCATGGAAGTGTCCACTTCCATGATGATAAATCGCGCGTCACAAAAGTGCTTTCGTCAAGGGTGACTGACACGTGGCATCCACCGTAACAAAACTCCGTTACGCTATCGGGTCTAGTTTTGGATCCGATAACCCGTTAACAGCCCCGACCAATGGGGATTTTCCACGTGTAAAATCATCATTGGCTGGAGGAACCACATGTCGGCTCATCGTTGGGATAAATGTCATCCACTCATTGGACAGAAGGCGCCTATGATACGTCGACACATGGCATGGCCCAACAGAGGCCCATTCCTGTGAAAGGGCCGGCCCGTTTGACTTGGTCAAAAGGTGGCGGACGGGCCCATGGAAAGCCTGTTAACGGCATGTTCGCATATAGCCCATTTATAGCCCGCTAACCCAAGGCCCGTTACGCCCTATCCGAATTAGGCCCAGTAGCATCATCTGGGCCATCCAATATGATTCTAGCCTGTTTTCACTTCTGGCCCATGTATGGCCCATGACGTCTTTCGACCCATATGAGGCCCTTTGTAACTCTTGGCCCATTAACGACCCGTGGTGAAACTGGCCCGTAATGAACAGTGTATCACTTTATACCCATTAACGGCCCGTGGTGAAACTGGCCCATAATGAACAATGTATCACTTTATACCCGTTAACGGCCCATCATTCTGTTGGGCCGTTTCCAGCCCATGTTATCTTTCGGCCTTCTCAGAGCCCATTTATTCTTGGGCTCATTTCCAGCAATCGCTAACTTACGGCTTGTTAATGTCATTTTCTGCTTGTGGGCTAAATTCAGCCCGAGGTTACAGTCGGCCCGTTTGTGGCCCGTTAATACGTTGGGCCATTTTCATAGCATCATCAAATACGGCCGATTAACGATGGCCTGTTATGGTCGGCCCATGAATAGACGATTCCAACTCTAGCCCATTTACGGCCATAATGCACTCTGGTATTGGCCCATGTTTGGCCAATGGCCCGTAGAAGGCCCATTGATGATACGGTCCGTAGAAGGCCCATTGTGTCTACGACCCGTATAAGGCCCATTGTTTCTATGACCCATAGAAGGGCCATTGTTTCTACGGCCCGTAGGAGGGAAATGGTAACTACAGTAAATATGTAGCCCATGGTTATTGTGGCCTAGTTTTAAAAAATAGGTTATTGCGGCCACTAGCAAACCGCGGAAAAAGAACTGCACTGACTACAAGCAAAGAAATAAACAATACAATAAGGAAATAAATAAGCAAGAAACTTACGCTAGGCTATCACGGCTATTACACATATTACATCCATTGGGCATCAAAGTTCGCCACCAGTGCAAATATAGGGAACACAACAGCATATAAACGCTGCAGTAAAACAAGTCCAGAACTGAAACCACTTCAGAAGAGCTCAAGAAACAATATCCTGGGTACCCATAATGCTGGCCAGATGCTTAGCAAGCTTATTAACTTTCTTTTGTTTGGCGCTTAAATCCTCCAGCACTTGCTGTTGCACCAGAAAGTATGCATCTGAATTCTGCAGGGACTTCCTCAGTCCTTCAGCTTCCTGTCGCATAACATCTGATCGATGTCTTTCAACTTGAATTTGAGACTCAAGAAGTCGAACTGATTCAGGCAATGAGTTCGAAGAGCTGGTGCCAGCAGTAGTAGCCAGTAACTTGAACACTACATCAAGATAGGACTTTGGGGTTGTCTCAGTGTCTTCAATATAGTTTTTTCCAGCTTTCTTGGAGACTAACAGGGATGTCTTACTATCTTGAACCTTATCTGCATTACTTCCTTTACCATTGCATAACCGGGTACTCTTCTCCAATATTTTATCCGCGATCTAAAAGAGAAACAAACAAACACATCACATGCTTACAATGTAGTATATGAAACTCATTTTGGTAAACCAGTTCAGTAGTAAGGTGGACAGGTGATACGTCTGCAACGTATCTATAATTTTTGATTGTTCCATGCTATTATATTACCCCTTTTGGATGTTTATGGGCTTTATTTCACACATTTATATCATTTTTGGGACTAACCTACTAACCGGAGGCCCAACCTGTATTGCTGTTTTTTTACCTATTTCAGTATTTCAAAGAAAAGGAATATCAAACAGAGTCCAAACGGAATGAAACCTTCGGGAGCGTGATTTTCAGAATGAACGTGATCCAAAGGACTTGGAGTGCAAGTAAAGAAGCAATCGAGGCGGCCAGGAGATAGGAGTGCGCACCCACCCCTCCTAGGCGCGCCCCCTGTCTCCTGGGCCCCTCGAGCGGCCACCGACGTACTTCTTCCTCCTATATATACCTACGTACCCTGAAAACATCCAGGGAGCCACCGAAACACAATTTCCACTGACATAACCTTCTGTATCCGCGAGATCACATCTTGTAGCCTTCACCGACGCTCCGCCGAATGGGGAATCAATCACAAAGGGCTTCCACATCAACACCATAGCCCTTCGATGAGTTGTGAGTAGTTTACCACAGACCTTCGGGTCCATACTTATTAGCTAGATGGCTTCTTCTCTCCTTTTGGATCTCAATACAATGTTATCCCCCTCTCTTGTGGAGATCTATTCGATGTAAACCCTTTTTGCGGTGTGTTTGTTGAGATCCGATGAATTGTGGGTTTATGATCAAGTTTATCTATGAGAAATATTTGAATCTTCTCTGAATTTGTTTATGTATGATTGAGTTATCTTTGCAAGTATCTTTGAATTATCAGTTTACTTTGTCCTACTAGATTGATCTTTCTTGCCATGGGAGAAGTGCTTAGCTTTGGGTTCAATCTTGCGGTGTCGTTACCCAGTGACATAAAGGGTTGCAAGGCATGTATTGTATTGTTGCCATCAAGGATAAAAAGATGGGGTTTATATCATATTGCTTGAGTTTATCCCTCTACATCATGTCATCTTTCTTAATGCGTTACTCTGTTCTTATGAACTTAACACTCTAGATGCATGCTGGATAGTGGTCGATGTGTGGAGTAATAGTAGTAGATGCAGGCAGGAGTCGGTCTACTTGTCGCAGACGTGATGCCTATATACATGATCATGCCTAGATAATCTCATAATTATTCGCTTTTCTATCAATTTCTCGACAGTAATTTGTTCACCCACCGTAATACTTATGGTATCTTGAGAGAAGCCACTAGTGAAACCTATGGCCCCCGAGTCTATCTTTTATCATATAAGCTTTCAATCTACTTTTATTTGCATCTTTACTTTTTGCATCTATATTATAAAATACCAAAAATATATTTATCTTATCATACTATCTCTATCAGATCTCACTTTTGCAAGTGGCCGTGAAGGGATTGACAACCCCTTTATTGTGTTGGTTGCGAGTTCTTTGTTTGTTTGTGTAGGTGCATGGGACTTTTGAGGAGCCTCCTACTGGATTTATACCCTGGTTCTCAAAAACCGAGGGAAATACTTATGCTACTATTGCTGCATTACCCTTTCCTCTTCAAGGAAAACCAACGCAAGCTCAAGACGTAGCAAGAAGGATTTCTGGCGCCGTTGCCGGGGAGGTCTTCGCTCAAGCCAAGACATACTAAGTACCCATCACAAACTCATCTCCCTCGCATTTAAATTATTTGCCATTTGCCTCTCGTTTTCCTCTCCCCCACTTCACCCATGCCATTTTATTTGCCCTCTCTTTCCCAATCTTCTCCTCTCTTTCGCTTGCTTGTGTGTTGGATTACTTGTTGCCATGGCACAAGATAATACCAAATTGTGTGACTTGTCCAATACCAATAATAATGATTTCCTTAGTACTCCGATTGCTCCTCTTAATGATGTTGAGTCTTGTAAAATCAATACTGCTTTGCTGAATCTTGTTATGAAAGATCAATTCGCCGGCCTTCCTAGTGAAGATGTCGCTACTCATCTAAACAACTTTGTTGATTTGTGTGATATGCAAAATAAGAAAGATATGGATAATGATATTTTTAAATTGAAGTTATTTCCATTTTCACTTAGAGATCGTGCTAAAGTTTGGTTTTCGTCTTTGCCTAAAAATTGTATTGATTCTTGGAACAAGTGCAAAGATGCTTTTATCCCTAAGTATTTTCCTCCCGCTAAGATTATCACTCTAGGAATGATATTATGAATTTTAAACAACTTGATCATGAGCATGTTGCCCAATCTTGGGAAAGAATGAAATTGATGATTCGCAATTGCCCTACTCATGGTTTGAATTTATGGATGATCATACAAAAATTTTATGCCGGTTTGAACTTTGCTTCTAGAAATCTTTTAGACTCGGCAGCGGGAGGCATGTTTATGGAAATCATGTTAGGATATGCTACAAAACTTCTTGATAATATTATAGCTAATTATTCTCAATGGCACACCGAAAGATCTTCTAGTAAAAAAGTGCATGCTATAGAATAAATCAATGTTTTGAGTGGAAAGATGGATGAACTTATGAAGTTGTTTGCTACTAAAAATACTCCTCTTGATCCCAATGATATGCCTTTGTCTACTTTGATTGAGAATAATAATGAATCTATGGATGTGAATTTTTTTGGTAGGAATAGTTTTGGAAACAATGCTTATAGAGGAAACTTTAATTCTAGACCGTTCCCTAGTAATTCCTCTAATAATTATGGAAATTCCTACAATAATTCTTATGGTAATTTTAATAAGATGCCCTCTGATTTTGAGAATAGTGTGAAATAATTTATGATTTCTCAAAAGAATTTTAATGCTTTGCTTGAAGAAAAATTGCTCAAAGTTGATGATTTGGCTAGGAACGTTGATAGACTTTCGCTTGATGTTGATTCTCTTAAACTTTGATCTTATCCTCCTAAGCATGATATCAATGAGTATCTCAAAGCAATGAGAATTTACATTGATGAGTGCAAGGAAAGAACCGCTAAATTGCGTGCTAAGAAAGATTTCATTGTAAAGGCGTGTTCTTCTAGTTTCCATGAAAATAATGATGAAGAAATTAAAGTTATTTATGTGTCTCCTATTAGATCTTTGTTTTGCAATATGAATCTTGATAATAGTGAGACTAGATATGAGTCAACTTCAGTTAGAAGGCGTTCCAAGAATTCGGAGTTTTTAGATCTTGATGCTAAATTTGGTAAAAGTGGGACTAGAGAGGTCATGACTTTAAATAGTATTGAACCCACTATCTCGGATTTCAAGGAATTTGATTATGATAATTGTTCTTTAGAAAGTTGTATTTCCTTGTTGCAATTCGTTGTTAATTCTCCTCATGCTTATAGTCAAAATAAAGCTTTTACCAAACATATCGTTGATGCCTTGATGCAATCTTTTGATGAAAAACTTAATTTGGAAGTTTCTATAACTAGAAAACTTAATGATGAGTGGGAACCTACTATAAAGATTAAAATTAAAGATCATGAGTGTTTTTCTTTGTGTGATTTGGGTGCTAGTGTTTCCACGATTCCGAAAACTTTATGTGATATTCTAGGTTTCCATGACCTTGATGATTTCTCTTTAAATTTGCACCTTGCGGATTCCACCATTAAAAAGCTAATGGGAAGGATCAATGATGTCCTCATTGTTGCAAATATAAATTTGGTGCCCGTATATTTTATCGTTTTTGATATAGATTGCAATCTTTCTTGCCCTATTATTCTTGGTAGACCTTTCCTTAGAACGATTGGTGCGATTATTGATATGATGGAAGGGAATATTAGATTCCAATTTCCATTAAAGAAATACATGGAGAACTTTCCAATAAAGAAAGTCAAATTACCTTATGAATCTATCATGCGAGCTACCTATGAATCGAGTGCGAAAGATGGCACTACTTAGATCTATCTTCGCTTTTATGCCTAGCTAGGGGTGTTAAACGATAGCGCTAGTTGGTAGGCAACCCAATTCTCTTTGTGTTTTTTGTTTTTGTTCCTGTTTAGTAATAAATTTTGCATCTACCTTCTGTTTATATGTGTTTCATGCTTTAATTAGTGTTTGTGCCAAATAGAACCTATAGGATAACCTATGATGATAGTTGATTGTTTCTGCTGAAAAACAGAAACTTTGCAGGCACGAAATTAATTTTGTTAAATCACAGAAACGTGCTTTTGTGTTGATTCTTTTTGATGCTGATCAATAAACAAAATTTCCAGGACTTCCTATTTTGGTAGTATTTGTATAGTTCCAGAAGTTTCCGTTAGTTACAGATTGCTACAGAATGTTCTGTTTTTGACAGATTCTGTTTTTCGTGTGTTGTTTGCTTATTTTGATGCATCTATGGCTAGTAAAATAGTTTATAAACCATAGAGAACTTGGAATACAGTAGGTTTAACACCAAAATAGATAAAGAATGAGTTTATTACAGTACCTTATGTGGTGGTTTTGTTTTCTTTCACTAACAGAGCTTATAAGATTTCCTGTTGAGTTTTGTGTTGTGAAGTTTTCAAGTTTTGGGTAAAGCTTTGATGGACTATGGAATAAGGAGTGGCAAGAGCCTAAGATTGCGGATGCCCAAGGCACCCCAAGATATTCAAGAATAGCCAAAAGCCTAAGCTTGGGGATGCCCCTGGAAGGCATCCCCTCTTTCGCCTTCGTTCATTTGTAACTTTACTTGGAGGTATATTTTTATTCGCCACATGATATGTGTTTTGCTTGGAGCGTCGTGTATTATATTAGTATTTGCTTTTTAGTTTACCACAATCATCCTTGCTGTACACACCTTTTGGGAGAAGCCTACTTGATTAGAATTTATTAGAATATGCCATGTGCTTCACTTATATCTTTTGAGCTAGATAGTTTTTGCTCTAGTGCTTCACTTATATCTTTTAGAGCACGGCGGTGGCTTAATTTTATAGAAATTGCTAGTCTCTCATGCTTAACTTATATTATTTTGAGAGTCTCTTAGAACAGCATGGTATTTTCTATGGTTATGAATTTCGTCCTAGAATGATGAGCATCCAAGTTGGGTATAATAAAAACTATCATAGAAAGTGCATTAAACACTAGGATCAATTTGATGCTTGATAATTATTTTGAGATATAAAGGTAGTAATGTTAGAGTCATGCTAGTGGGTGATTATGAAATTGATAAATACTTTCGTTGAAGTTGGAAAGTCCCGTAGCATGCACGTATGGTAAAAGTTGTGTGACAAATTTGTTGCATGAGGTGCTCTTTTGAGTGTCTTCCTTATGAGTGGCAGTCGGGGACGAGCGATGGTCTTGTCCTACCAATCTATCCCTCTAGGAGCATGCGTAGTAGTAATTTGCTTCGAGGGCTAATTAGACTTTTGCAATAAGTATATGAGTTCTTTATGACTAATGTGAGTCCATGGACATACGCACACTCATCCTTCCACTTTGCTAGCCTCTATTATACCGCGCAACTTTCGCCGGTAGCATGCACCCATTATTTACCTTCCTCAAAACAGCCACATACCTACCTATTATGGCTTTTCCATAGCCTTTTCGAGATATATAGCCATGCAACTTTCCACCGTTCCATTTATTATGACACGCTCCATCATTGTCATATTGCTCTTTGCATGATCATGTAGTTGACATCGTATTTGTGGCAAAGCCACCTTCATAATTTTCATACATGTCGCTCTTGGTTCATTGCATATCCCGGTACACCGCCGAAGGCATTCATATAGAATCATATCTTGTTCTAGACTTGAGTTGTAAATCAATAAAAGTGTGATGATCTTCATTATTAGAGCATTGTCCCAGTGAGGAAAGGAGGATGAAGACTATGATTCCCCCACAATTCGGGATGAGACTTCGGACTTTACAAAGAAAAAAAAAGAAAAAAAAAGAGAAAGGCTAAAAATAAAAAAAGAGAAAGGCCAAGAAAAAAAAGAAAAAAGAAAAAAGAGAAAAAATAATAAAATAAATAAAATGAGAGGAAAAGAGAGAAGGGACAATTGCTACAATCTATTTTCCACACTTGTGCTTCAAAATAGCACCATTATCTTCATGATAGAGATTCTCCTATGTTGTAACTTTCATATACTAGTGGGAATTTTTCATTATAGAAATTGGCTTGTATATTCCAATGATGGGCTTCCTCAAAATGCCCTAGGTCTTTGTGAGCAAGCAAGTTGGATGCTGAAAGCACAAGTGCTCCCTGGGTGGTTTTGGTAATTAATGTCAACATATCTCTTGTTGGACTAACACTTTTACCTAGTATATTTCAGACAAGTTCAACAATGGAGTGGCATGGACTAAAGGATGTGGAATCCCTTCTAGATGCTAAGGACAAAGGATTGGCTCAAGCTCCAAGCTCAAGACTCTACGTTTTCCATTTTAGTGATCCAAGATCACATTGAGTCTATAGGAAAAGCCAATACTATCAAGAGGGGATGAGGTGTTGCTTAATGGCTTGCTTGCTCAAAGTGCTTAGTGATATGCTCCAAAGACCTCAACTACTTTATCACATCCACATATGTCCTAAACCAAAAGTCTAACTCAGCCCCATCGATTCTTTCTATCCGGCGCCACCGAGTTCAGATGGCATAGGCACTGCCACAAACCCTAGGCAAATCGGTCTCACCAATAGGGATCTCGGTCTCATCGAGATGGGATTGTAATCTCTCTGTGTATGTCCATTAAAAAAATTGGTCTCACCGAGTTTGAGCAATCGGTACTACCGAGATTACAATGCAAACTCTCTGGTTAGCCTATTACCAAAATTAGTCCCACCGAGTTGGTGTAATCGGTCTCACCGAGATTACGTTATGCCCTAACCCTAACAATATCGGCACTACCGAGTTGCATGTCGGTCCCACCGAAAACCCTAACGGTCACTAGGTTTACTAAATCGGTCTGACCGAGTTTGTTGATTCGGTCCCACCGAGATTGGTAAATTGTGTGTAACGGTTAGATTTGTGTGGAGGCTATATATACCCCTCCACCTCCTCTTCATTCGTGGAGAGAGCCATCAGGACAAGCCTACACTTCCAGCATCCTATTTCTAAGAGAGAACTACCTACTCATGTGTTGAGGCCAAGATATTCCATTCCTACCATATGAATCTTGATCTCTAGCCTTCCCCAAGTTTCTTTCCACTCAAATCTTCTTTCCACCAAATCCAAATCCTGTGAGAGAGAGAGTTGAGTGTTGGGGAGACTATCATTTGAAGCACAAGAGCAAGGAGTTCATCATCAACACACCATTTGTTACTTCTTGGAGAGTGCTGTCTCCTAGATAGGCTAGGTGTCACTTGGGAGGCTCCGACAAGATTGTGGAGTTGAACCAAGGAGTTTGTAAGGGCAAGGAGATCGCCTATTTCGTGAAGATCTACCGCTAGTGAGGCAAGTACTTTGTGGGCAACGACCATGGTGGGATAGACAAGGTTGCTTCTTCGTGGACCCTTCTTGGGTGGAGCCCTCCATGGACTCGCACAGCCGTTACCCTTCGTGGGTTGAACTCTCCATCAACGTGGATGTACGATAGCACCACCTATCGGAACCATGACAAAAACATCCGTGTCTCCAATTGCGTTTGAATCCTCCAATCCCTTCCCTTTACATTCTTGCAAGTTGCATGCTTTACTTTCCGCTGCTCATATACTCTTTGCATGATTGCTTGTTATGTATTGTGAGTGTTAAACTTGTGCCTAAACTCCACTTAAACTTAAAGAAGTTAAAAACTGCAACTTTTGGTACTTAGTGTCTAATCACCCCCCTCTAGACACCTCTTCTCGATCCTTTCAATTGGTACCAGACCTTTGGTCTCCATTGCTTTGGTTTAAACACCATTGGAGGAAGATGGATGAGTCTACTATTGGGATTCTTAGACATAGAGTGCCTATACTTGATGGAGAGTACTTTCATGAGTGGAAAAATGAGATGCTTGTGATTTTCAATCAATATCATTTGAAAAAGTACATTACTAGCCCTTGTGCACCTCATGTTGATCCTATGCATCCTACCCTTGATGAGTCAATTGACATGATTAGGAATCTTAGAACTGTTAATCTTATCACTAGAGGCTTGCCTAGAAACTTGATCAGAAACTTGCCTACTCTTGAGTGTGCCTACACTATATGGAAATTTCTTCAGGAAGGCTTTCCAAATTATTCCTTGAAAAATCTAGATGAAATTCTCCATAAGTCTATTGCCTTGAGTAAGATGAATTCTAGTGATCCTATGTTTGGTGATTGTCTATTTGAACTTACAAACCTTATGCGTGCCAAAGGAGATGTTGGAATTATCAGTGATATTATTTCCGAAGCTATAAAAATTCATAAGCAAGATCATTGTCAAGCTCACTCTAACGAATCACCCTCTCTAGGATTTGATCCACCACATGACAATGTTGAACATGGATACTATGATGAGGATGATGATAGTGACTTCGATCTTGATGATGCAATGAGATATTTTGGTCTTATGGCAAATCTTAGGGGATATATGGCAGGAGGAAAGGAATGGGTTCTTGATAGTGGATGTACCGATCACATGACCGGAGATAAAGACATGTTTCATGAGCTTGCTAAAAATGATGGTCCTCGAAAGTATGTCACTTTCGGTGACAACTCAAAGGGTAAGGTGGTTGGCCTCGATAAGGTGGCCATATCACATTATAGATCCATACAAAATGGCAAGCTCGTTGAATCTCTTGGCTACAACTTACTTTCAGTATCTAGACTTGCTGATTTCGGTTTCAATGTTCTATTCACTGAAGTAGATTGCCAAGTGTTTCGTAGAGATAATCATAAAATGGTCTTTACCGGTATACGTAGAGGTGATCTTTACATTGTTGACTTCACTAAAAAGACTCAACCTAGAACTTGCTTTATTGCTAAATATTCTAAAGGTTGGTTATGGCATAGACGATTAGGTCATGTTGGTATGCGAAACCTTGACAAGCTTATATATTAAAGGAAATCATATCCTTGGAGTTAATGATGTCATATTTGATAAGGATAGACTTTGCAGTGCTTGTCAAGCAGGTAAACAGGTTGGAGGAAGGCATCCTGTGAAGAACATCATGACCACAAGGAGGCCACTCGAGCTACTTCACATGGATCTTTTTGGTCCCAACGCTCACAAAAGTCTCGGTGGAAATTCTTTTGGTCTAGTTATAGTTGATGATTTTTCAAGATTTACGTGGGTGTTATTTCTCGATGACAAATCGCAGGTCCAAAAGATCTTCAAAAACTTCGCTAAGAAGCTCCAAAATCAATTTGAAGTGAAGATCAAGAAGGTTCGCAGCGACAATGGAACGGAGTTCAAGAACGCAAATGTGGACACCTTTCTTGACGAAGAAGGGATTTCACACGAGTTCTCTGCTACGTACACACCTCAACAAAATGGAGTTGTTGAGAGGAAGAACCGGACGCTCATCGAAATGGCAAGAACGATGCTTGATGAGTACAAGACGCCGAAGCACTTTTGGGCGGAAGCGGTTGAGACAGCTTGTCATGCAACAAATCTCTTGTATCTTCACAAGCTACTCGGCAAGACGGCATTCAAGCTCCTCACCAGTAACAAACCACAAGTTGGATACTTTCGAGTATTCGGCTCAAAGTGCTACATTCTTGATAAGCATCATCGTTCTAAATTTGCTCCTAAGTCTCATGAAGGTTTCCTACTTGGTTATGGCTCAAACTCTCACACAGACCGTGTCTACAACAATTTCACCCGAAAGGTTGAAAAAATGGTAGATGTGAAGTTTGTGAATCTAACGGCTCGCAAGTAGAGCAATTGCCAATTGATGTAGGAGACAAAGATCCCTCGGAAGAAATCCAAGACTTGTCTATTGGCAAGATTCGCCCAACGGAGGTAAACGAGAGTACCTCGTCCGTCCAAGTGGAAGCTTCTACCTCACGACAAGGTGAACCAAGAGTTGATACGGAAGCATCCACAAGTGGGACACACCAAGATGAAGAAAACGAGGAAGTGCATCAAGATGAACGTCAACAACCTCCTTCTCCACCACGACAAGAGAACGCCAACGCCAACAATGAAGAAGGCCAAGAAGAAGAACAAGATGAAGAAGATGTTCAACCAAGACCCAAGCAAAAGTTGTCATGAGTTCGAGCAAGAATTTCTAAAGACCATCCTGTCGAGCAAATCTACAACGATATCCAAACCGGGAGAATCACTCGCTCTAAAACTCGATTATCTAACTTTTGTGAACAATATTCATTCATCTCTAGCATTGAACCTATGAAGGTTGAAGAAGCATTGGAAGATCCGGATTGGATAAATTCCATGCATGAAGAGCTACACAACTTTGAGAGAAATCAAGTTTGGACATTGGTTGAGAAGCCCGACAACAATCACAACATCATCGGTACCAAATGGGTGTTTCGCAACAAGCAAGATGAAGATGGACAAGTAGTTCGCAACAAAGCACATCTCGTCGCCCAAGGCTACACACAAGTCGAAGGTATGGACTATGGTGAGACTTATGCTCCTGTTGCTAGACTTGAGTCCATTCGCATCTTGCTTGCCTATGCTAATCACCATGATATCACCTTGTACCAAATGGACATTAAAAGTGCTTTTCTAAATGGTGAAATAGAGGAGGAAGTTTATGTTAAGCAACCTCCCGGCTTTGTCAATGCTAAGAAACCAAATCATGTTTACAAACTTCACAAAGATCTTTATGGTCTTAAACAAGCTCCTAGAGCGTGGTATAAATGCTTGGCCAAGTTCCTTATTGAAAAAGGCTTTGAAATTGGAAAAATAGATTCTAATCTTTTTACTAAAAGGGTCAATGGAGAACTATTTGTGTGCCAAATCTATGTTGATGATATTATATTTGGTTCTACTAACCCTCATTTTAGTGAAAAGTTTGGGAAGCTAATGTTGGAGAAGTTTGAGATGTCAATGATGAGTGAACTCAAATTCTTTCTTGGTTTGCAAATCAAGCAAACTAAGGAGGGAACCTTTGTCTCTCAAATGAAGTACACCAAGGACTTATTCAAGAAGTTCAATATAAAAGAATGCAAAGGTATGACTACACCCATGCCTACTAGTGGACATCTTGACTTGACCAAAGATGGTGAACCGGTTGATCAAAAGGTTTATCGCTCTATGATTGGTTCATTGTTATATCTATGTGCTTCACGTCCCGATATCATGCTAAGTGTGTGCATGTGTGCACGATATCAAGCTGCTCCTAAAGAATGTCACCTTAAGGTCGTGAAAAGGATAGTGAGATACTTGATGCATACACCAAATTTTTGCATTTGGTATCCAAAGAGGACCTCTTTCGATCTTGTTGGCTACTCCGACTCGGACTATGCCGGTGACAAGGTTGATAGAAAGTCCACTTCGGGTACTTGTCAATTTCTTGGTAGATCTCTTGTGTCTTGGTCTTCCAAGAAACAAAACTCGGTATCCTTATCCACCGCCGAAGCGGAATACATTGACGCTGGTTCATGTTGTGCTCAATTACTCTGGATGACCCAAACTCTTAAAGATTATGGGATATATGTAAAGATGTTCCATTACTTTGTGACAATGAAAGTGCTATCAAGATTGCTCACAATCCCGTGCAACACTGTCGAACTAAGCATATTGAAGTTCGTCATCATTTCATTCGAGATCATGTTGCCAAAGGGGACATTAATCTTAAGCATGTTCGCACTGAAAAACAATTAGCAGATATTTTCACAAAACCACTTGATGAGAAAGTGTTTTGCAGGTTAAGAGGTGAATTGAACATCATTGATGCTTAAAACTTGGAGTAGAAACTCCATTGGATACATGCAAGACATGAGCTTATGACTAATCCTTGATATTTCTCTTATGATGATAATCTTATGTCTTGGATATATTTGCACCTTGCATGTTATCTAACCCATGTAGGAACTTGGATGAATCGGATTCCATGAGATTGTAACCTACTCATATCTTGAGCAATCTCTACATCACCAAGTCTCTACACAATGGTGGTTGAAGACAAGGAAGCACGGAACCATTCAAACATATCCTTTGACAAATTCTATGTTGAGTTTCATGATTGTAATTTTGGACACACAAGTGCTCTTCCTTGCAACTAACCCATGTAGGTAGATGAAATCAAATTCCAAGTGGTGCTCCCAACTCTTGATGAGCTACATTAACCTTGAGCAACCCACACAAGTTCAACTACATGATCAACACCATCACCCAAGGTATGTCATTCCATCTTAGGGAAGCTTTACTCCAAGTCATGAGTCAAAGCAACTCGACAAGATGTGAATACATCAAGATGCTTAAACGATAAATGGTTACCCCATTTTGAGCTTAAACGATGAGTATGACCTATGATCAAGTGATCTCACTTGACTCCTAAGTCAATATACTCTAACATAGGTGACCTTGTCGCCGACCATCTCTAGATGAAGTTTACTTGTGTTCTTTTCTGTGCTCTTGCATTTGTCTCGTGCATATTTGTTTCCTCTTTCAAAAAAAACTTCATCTAGATTTCTTTCTTTTCTATTTCTTCTGAATTCCCTGAATCCAATTCATTGCAAATCTTTCAGTTAATTCCTTGAAAATCCTTGTGAGATCTTACTTGTCTAAGTGAGCTGAGGTGTCAAGTGTTTTCTCTGTGATAAACTCGGCCTCACCGGTTTGTTGTTTTTGGTCCAACCGACTCCTTTCGGTGCAACCGAAGCATACCACTCGGTGCCACCAATTTCGCAGCAGGAAAAATATTTTGCCATTTATTCCTACTTTACTTTTGATCCAGTTCCACTCAATGAATCTTGTCCTCTACAAGCATCACATTTTTATCAGTACTTTGTGTTGTGACTCAAGGACCAAACCCATTCACGACAAATTCCAGAAGGCCCTTCTTGGAAATTGATGTCAAAGGGGGAGAGGGAGATCACATCAAAGCTTATCATCTCCATAGGGGGAGAGAGAGGTCTCCAGGGGGAGAGAATGGCGAGAGAGATTTCCAGGGGGAGGGAATACTCAAGAAGAGAGTAATCCTCAAGGATCCCATATGCTTGGTGTTCAAGAGGAGAGATGCCACATGTCTTCTTGAGGGGAAAGAAAGACATGTTCATATGTGCTTACTTGAATTAGCTCAGTTCATTTGTTTCCTTGAGCTCTGATTTTGCTTTTTGCTCTGATTTTCTGTTCCCTATCTTCTCCCAGTATCCCATGCTAGATTCAGGGGAATCAAAACATCTAAGGGAAAGAAATTCCTTAAATTCATTGCACATCTTTACCTTTGGGGACATGTCTACATCAAATGTGGTGCTTAGTACTCACTCTCTACATGTCATCCCAGTCTTGGTATTCTTGTGGTTTCTTCTGTTTGCTCTGGCTAGTAGGTGTATCTGTGTTATCTAACCTTGTTTACGCAGGTTCATTCCATCCTAAGCCAACTCAAGACCGCAAGGTAAGTATATGCATCACAGTCATGTGTATGAGGAATTCTTGCTGATGTACATATTGTTTGCAAGAAGGACTCACGAGCATGAAGGTACATTTCCCACATACACGTCTGTTGCTATCGATTGCTATGATGCATATGGCCAAGATACATGTAACACATTGCTTACTCTATCATGTTCATGCATTCACATGCTTCTATATTCCATATTCACATGATTGCATACATGTAGGGGGAGCCTATGCTTGTTACATGTCTTTCCAAAGCTTTACTTGCTAATCTCTATATCTTTATCTAAAGCTTTGATGTATGTTGTCATCAATTACCAAAAAGGGGGAGATTGAAAGCACAAGTTCTCCCTGGGTGGTTTTGGTAATTAATGTCAACATATCTCTTGTTGGACTAACACTTTTACCTAGTATATTTCAGACAAGTTCAACAATGGAGTGGCATGGACTAAAGGATGTGGAATCCCTTCTAGATGCTAAGGACAAAGGATTGGCTCAAGCTCTAAGCTCAAGACTCTATGTTTTCCATTTTAGTGATCCAAGATCACATTGAGTCCATAGGAAAAGCCAATACTATCAAGAGGGGATGAGGTGTTGCTTAATGGCTTGCTTGCTCAAAGTGCTTAGTGATATGCTCCAAAGCCCTCAAATACTTTCTCACATCCACATATGTCCTAAACCAAAAGTCTAACTCGGCCCCACCGATTCTTTCTATCTGGCGCCACTGAGTTCAGATGTCATAGCCACTGCCACAAACCCTAGGCAAATCGGTCTCATCGGTAGGGATCTCGGTCTCACCGAGATGGGATTGTAATCTCTCTGTGTATGTCCATTACCAAAATCGGTCTCACCAAGCTTGAGCAATCGGTACTACCGAGATTACAATGCAAACTCTCTGGTTAGCCTATTACCAAAATTGGTCCCACCGAGTTTGTGTAATCGGTCTCACCGAGATTATGTTATGCCCTAACCCTAACCATATCGGTCCTACCGAGTTGCATGTCGGTTCCACCGAAAACCCTAACGGTCACTAGGTTTACTAAATCGGTCTGACCGAGTTTGTTGATTTGGTCCCACCGAGATTGGTAAATTGTGTGTAATGGTTAGATTTTGTGTGGAGGCTATATATAGCCCTCCACCTCCTCTTCATTCATCGAGAGAGCCATCAGAACAAGCCTACACTTCCAGCATCCTATTTCTGAGAGAGAACTACCTACTCATGTGTTGAGGCCAAGATATTCCATTCCTACCATATGAATCTTGATCTCTAGCCTTCCCCAAGTTGCTTTCCACTCAAATCTTCTTTCCACCAAATCCAAATCCTGAGAGAGAGAGAGAGTTGAGTATTGGGGAGACTATCATTTGAAGCACAAGAGAAAGGAGTTCATCATCAACACACCATTTGTTACTTATTGGAGAGTGGTGCCTCCTAGATTGGCTAGGTGTCACTTGGGAGCCTCCGACAAGATTGTGGAATTAAACCAAGGAGTTTGTAAGGGCAAGGAGATCGCCTACTTTGTGAAGATCTACCGCTAGTGAGGCAAGTCCTTCATGGGCGACGGCCATGGCGGGATAGACAAGGTTGCTTCTTCGTGGACCCTTCTTGGGTGGAGCCCTCCATGGACTCGCGCAGCCGTTACCCTTCGTGGGTTGAAGTATCCATCAACGTGGATGTACGATAGCACCACCTATCGGAACCACGACAAAAACATCCATGTCTCCAATTGCGTTCGAATCCTCCAATCCCTTCCCTTTGCATTCTTGCAAGTTGCATGCTTTACTTTCCGCTGCTCATATACTCTTTGCATGCTTGCTTGTTATGTATTGTGAGTGTTAAACTTGTGCCTAAACTCCACTTAAACTTAAAGAAGTTAAAAACTGCAACTTTTGGTACTTAGTGTCCAATCACCCCCCTCTAGACACCTCTTCTCGATCCTTTCAGATGCACACCCACTTAGTTTCTTTTGTTGAGATTTCATACATTTATAGCTCTAGTGCATCCGTTGCATGGCAATCCCTACTCACTCAAATTGATATCTATTAATGGGCATCTCCATAGCCCGTTGATACACCTAGTTGATGTGAGACTATCTTCTCCCTTTTTGTCTTACAACCACCACCATATACCACCATAATGCTATGTCCATGGCTTGCGCTCATGTATTGCGTAAGAGTTGAAAAAGCTGAAGCGCATTAAAAAGTATGAACCAATTGCTCGGCTCGTCATCAGGGTTGTACATGATGGGAGTATTTTGTGTAATGAAAATGAAGCATGGCCTAACTATATGATTTTGTAGGGATAAGCTTTCTTTGGCTATGCTATTTTGATAGGACATGATTATTTATTAGTATGCTTCGAAGTATTATTATTTTTATGTTTTATAAGATTTTATCTTGAATCACTTGGATCTGAACAATCATGCCACAATAATGAAAATTACATTGAGAATTATGCTTGGTAGCATTCCACATCAAAAATTCTGTTTTTATCATTTACCTACTCGAGGACGAGCAGGAATTAAGATTGGGGATGCTTGATACATCTCCAATGTATCTATAATTTTTGATTGTTCCATGCTATTATATTACCCCTTTTGGATGTTTATGGGCTTTATTTTACACATTTATATCATTTTTGGGACTAACCTACTAACCAGAGGCCCAGCCCGTATTGCTGTTTTTTTGCCTATTTCAGTATTTCGAAGAAAAGGAATATCAAACGGAGTCCAAACGGAATGAAACATTCAGGAGCGTGATTTTTGGATCGAACGTGATCCAGAGGACTTGGAGTGCAATTCAAGAAGCAATCGAGGCGGCCAGGAGATAGGAGGGTGTGCCCACCCCTCCTGGGTGCGCCCCTGTCTCCTGGGCCCCTCGAGCGGCCACCGACATACTTCTTCCTCCTATATATACCTACGTACCCCGAAAACATCTAGGGAGCCACAAAAACACAATTTCCACCGCCATAACCTTCTGTATCCACGAGATCCCATCTTGGAGCCTTCGCCGGCGCTCCGCCGGAGGGGGAATCTATCATGGAGGGCTTCTACATCAACACCATAGCCCCTCCGATGAGTTGTGAGTAGTTTACCACAGACCTTCGGGTCCATAGTTATTAGCTAGATGGCTTCTTCTCTCTTTTTGGATCTCAATGCAATGTTCTCCCCCTCTCTTGTGGAGATCTATTCGATGTAAACTATTTTTGTGGTGTGTTTGTCGAGATCTGTATAACTGTGGGTTTATGATCAAGTTCATCTATGAGAAATATTTGAATCTTCTCTAAATTCTTTTATGTATGATTGAGTTATCTTTGCAAGTCACTTCGAATTATCAGTTTGGTTTGGCCTACTAGATTGATCTTTCTTGCCATGGGAGAAGTGCTTAGCTTTGGGTTCAATCTTGCGGTGTCCTTACCCAGTGACAGAAAGGGTTGCAAGGCACGTATTGTATTGTTTCCACCGAGGATAAAAAGATGGGGTTTATATCATATTGCATGAGTTTATCCCTCTACATCATGTCATCTTTCTTAATGCGTTACTCTGTTCTTATGAACTTAATACTCTAGATGCATGCTGGATAGCGGTCGATGTGTGGAGTAATAGTAGTAGATGCAGGCAGGAGTCGGTCTACTTGTCGCGGACGTGATGCCTATATACATGATCATGCCTAGATAATATCATAATTATTCGCTCTTGTATCAATTGCTCGACAGTGATTTGTTCACCCACCATAATACTTATGCTATCTTGAGAGAAGCCACTAGTGAAACCTATGGCACCCGGTTCTATCTTTTATCATATAAGCTTTCAATCTACTTTTATTTGAATCTTTACTTTTTGCATCTATATTATAAAATACCAAAAATATATTTATCTTATCATACTATCTCTATTAGATCTCACTTTTGCAAGTGCCCGTGAAGGGATTGACTACCCCTTTATTGCGTTGGTTGCGAGTTCTTTGTTTGTTTGTGTAGGTGCGTGGGACTTTTGAGGAGCCTCCTACTGGATTGATACCTTGGTTCTCAAAAACTGAGGGAAATACTTACGGTACTATTGCTGCATCACCCTTTCCTCTTCAAGGAAAACCAACGCAAGCTCAAGATGTAGCAACAGGATAACAGCATGAAACAAGCATATATCTATGCAGTATGGTCACTGTATGGTCTATGTCATTCTAGTTTATGTTGCCAAATCAAGATAGATACAGTTCGAATCATATCTATTTAAGACAAAGCAGCATAGACAGAATATAAGTGTGGGAAACTGCACAGCAATAACAACACTTGTAATGTGCATGGCATGAGAACATAACTGTTTATTCAATTGAAACTGAAATCAACATAGAGCAAGTTACAACAGCAAACACGTTAAAGAAACCGCTTTAAAACATACCTGTTGCGCCATTGGAGTTTCAATTGCATCCTTCAAATTTGAAATGAGTTGGTATGAGTAAATACAGTGATGCAAGAGCAAAGTAGTATGAACCATAGCTACGGAACCTGACCTGAGAACAATTCTTCTTCTGCTTTAAGTGTTGACTTGGGGTCCGGAGTGGTGGTCCTCGTGCTTTGGGCACTGCAGTTACCTTACTAACTACTCATGTTTGGGTGCTCTGTGGTGGAGACGGTGTTGTGTCAATGGGAACTGGGTTACTATCTGCTGGGGTTGGGGTTAGAAGGGGTGTAGATGGTTCTCTATCCAACTGGGTAGGGGTACAATCTGCATGAGTTTGGGTTATGTGTGGTGCGGCTGGTTCTTGGGCAAGTACAACCGTGGTTCTATCTACATCGACAGGTAGCACGATCTTTTCTGAAGACCATGTTTTTAGTCCCACAAATACTGCCATCACCCCCTCCAATTGAAATGGCTGATAAACAAGAAAAGTAATTGAATGTACAGGCATTGTAAGATATACAGGTGCAATGGATAGTAGGGAAGAAAACAGGGCATGAAATAATTCACATTTATGTTGTCTAACCAAACAGAATAGCATGACATAATTTCACATATATGATGGCTAATTAAACAGGATAGCATGACACAATTTCACATGTATGATGGCTAACTAAACAGGATAGAATGCCATACTTCAAAATATGATGACTATGTAAACAGGATGACATGATATAACTATATGATGTGTCTATTAAAGTGGTTGGCGTGCCATAAATCACAAACATGCCATCGATGGAAACATGATGGCATGATATAATTCATGGATAGAATGACATAATTTAAAATATGATGAATATGTAAACAGGATGAGATGATATAACTATATTTTGTCTTTAGAAAATGGGTTGGCATGCCATAATTCAGATACATGTTGTCTATGTAAACATCATGGCATGACATAATTCAAATATATGATTTATACACTAAGGAAGTGAGAAGAGGGCAATCACATATATGATGTGTCAACTAAGGAGATGGCATTCAATATTGTGTATATGATGTAAAAACTAAGCATTGCAATACAACATATGCACGATATGAGTAATATAACCCTGCCAAGTTTGAGCATACACCTCAGGGGGATAATAGGACTGGTCATCTGCCTCTGAATCCTCCTCTGAAGAGCTATCTGTAACCAGCAAGATATTTGCTTCAGCAGGTAGCACTGTCTGCTCTGAAGACCTTGTTTTCACTCCAGATTTCTCCATCACCAATTCAAATGGCTGATGCACAGGAAGAGCAGTTGAATATACAAACATTGTCGAGAAAAGCAATGAGAAATACAAAAAAGGACAACATGATATAATTCACATATATGACGCCTGCCTAAACAGCATGGCATTGCATAATTCACAAATATAATGCCTTGCAACAAGATAACATTGCATAATTCACATATATAATGTCTTGCAACAAGATGGCATTGCATAATTCACATATATGGTAATTAGACACTAAACATGTGGCATTCACACAAAGCATGTCTAAACTAAGCAAATGACATAGCAATGCAAGATACCATACGCACGATATGAGCAACATAACCCTGCCAAGTTAGGGCATGCACCT
>NC_041385.1:82605313-82616399 GCF_002162155.2 Triticum dicoccoides
TATAATGTCTTGCAACAAGATGGCATTGCATAATTCACATATATGGTAATTAGACACTAAACATGTGGCATTCACACAAAGCATGTCTAAACTAAGCAAATGACATAGCAATGCAAGATACCATACGCACGATATGAGCAACATAACCCTGCCAAGTTAGAGCATGCACCTCGGGCGGGGGGGGGGGGAATATGACTGTCATCTGTCTCTTAATCCTCCTCTAAGGAGCTATCGGTAACCAGCAAGACATGCGCTTCGTCAGATAGCAATGTCTGCTCTGAAGACCTTGTTTCCACTCCAGATTTTTCCATGACCATGCCGAATGGCTGATGCACAGGAAGAGTAATTGAATGTACTAAAATTGTTAACAAATTTAACAAGTAATAAAAAAATGATGGCATGATATAATTCACATATAAGATGACTGGCTAACCAAGGTGGCATTGCAAAATTCACATATATGATGCCTGGCTAAACAAGATGGCATTGCATGATTCACATATACGATAAAGAAACTAAACAGATGGCATTGACACAAAGCATGTCTAAACTAAGCAAATGACATCTTTAATGTATACAATAAGGAATGCAAGGCACCATATGCATGATATTACCAACATTGGCATGCCAAGTTAGAGCGAAGACCTCATGGGGTAAATAGGAGTAGTCTTCTCCTTCTGAATCCCCCTCAGAACAATTATCTTCCTCTTGATTACGATCCGGAATGGGTGGAGGGGGGGCTGCCTTTGCGCCCACCATGGAGCAACATCTGCATGAAATTTTATTTCCATGCAAGGCTCATCTCTTTTACTCTACATGATCATACAATAACTGGCACGCATAGGAATAAAACATAGTGAGATTATGTAAGGAGTGCATGCACAAATCTAGAGTGATGGTAGCAAACTGTGGATAGACCCGAAACCAATGATAGCAGACAGATAATAGCTTTAGTTAAAAAATATAGATAATGGCTCCTTTAATGTTTGTTTGCATCCAACATGAAACTCATAGTAGACACCCGAGATTAACCAGATAGTAGACAGATAGTACTGATTGCTGCCCCAATATGTACCCAACAACCATTTAAAAACTCAAGTTTTAGCATTAGTTTGGACCTGACTCGGAGTCTAATAGGTGAACACGACGATAATGTAGCATGTCATCATATTAAGCGATGCATAATGTAAGCGAACACGGAAGAGTGCGACCTCTCTTGCGGACCCGTGTAGTCCTCAAGGTCATCTGCTCAATTGATGATGGTTGTCGGTGTCAAAACCGGCGGATCTCGGCTAGGGGGTCCCGAACTGTGCGTCTAGGCGGATGGTAACAGGAGACAAGGGACACAATGTTTTTACCAAGGTTCGGGCCCTCTCGATGGAGGTAAAACCCTACTCCTTCGTGATTAATATTAATGATATGGGTAGTACAAGAGTTGATCTACCACGAGATCAGAGAGGCTAAACCCTAGAAGCTATCCTATGGTATGATTGTTGTTCGTCCTACGGACTAAAACTCTCCGGTTTATATAGACACCGGAGAGGGCTAGGGTTACACAGAGTCGGTTAGAATGGGAGGAGATCTTCATATCGTATCACCAAGCTTGCCTTCCACGCCAAGGAAAGTCCTATCCGGACACGGGACAGAGTCTTCAATCTTGTATCTTCATAGTCCGGGAGTCCGGCCAAAGGTCATAGTCCGCCCATCCAGACACCCCCTAATCCAGGACTCCCTCAATAGCCCCTGAACCAGGCTTCAATGACGACGAGTCCGGGGCGCAAATAGTCTTCGGCATTGCAAGGCGGGTTCCTCCTCCGAATACTTCATAGAAGATGTTGAACACAAGGATAGTGTCCGGCTCTACAAAATAAGTTCCACATACCACCGTAGAGAGAATAATATTGCACAAATCCAATCTGCTGATGTATTCCGCAGCGTGACATCACACCATGGCCAAGCCTTTATTCGAATCATTTTACTGTTCCACCTCAGCACGTTTAGCGAGGCGGTTTCCTTGGAACGTTTTGTCAAAGCAGAGATCGTCTCCCCTTATTCTGGGATTCTCATCAATAGGGGCGTGGGTAACTCAACCGCGCCATTTACCGCGGCGCTTGGGACATAAGTCAGTTTTATTAGGCCAGTGGGGGCTCGTAGTTTCGGCCGCCCATATAAGGGGACCAGGCTTCCCGTTTACGCCTTCTTCCTCCTTTGCTTATCCATCCCTGCGCACTCGAGCTCCAACGCCCAAGTACGCACTTCCCACCTCAGCCTTCTCCAATCATCTTCAGAGCGGGAGGTAGATGGATGGCCTCCTCCGTCATGGAGGGGCAAATCAAAAAGTTGAGGAAGGTCGGATACTTGTGTGATGACATTGCGCACCGGCTTCCAGATCAGAGGCAGCTCATCCCCTCCCCTAGGCCCCATGAGAGGGTTGTATTTCTCCCCCATTTCCTCCGCGGACTAGGCTTTCCTCTTCACCCGTTCGTTCGGGGGCTCATGTTCTACAACGGCCTAGACTTCCATGATCTGGCCCCTAACTTCATCCTCAACATCTCGGCGTTTATCGTCGTGTGCGAGGCCTTCCTCTGCATCCAGCCCCACTTCAGCTTATGGTTGAAGACTTTTAATGTCAAGCCGAAGGGCGT
This sequence comes from Triticum dicoccoides, assembly GCF_002162155.2. Lineage (NCBI taxonomy): Eukaryota > Viridiplantae > Streptophyta > Magnoliopsida > Poales > Poaceae > Triticum > Triticum dicoccoides. Next base: position 82,607,959 of record NC_041385.1, read on the forward strand.
GGGCGACCGCCAAGCGGAGTGCAGAGGTGCCATGGTGGGAAAGATAGCCAACGTTACATGGCTCGAGGGCGCCTTTGTAGAGACCATTAAAGGGTGGCAATCGGGGTGGTTCTATATCACCGAGCCGCGTGACCCTGAATGGGCAGCGGCCCCCGAATTTCAATCTGGCATCCCCACACGGCTCACATCTTGGAAAGAGACAGGACTGTTGTGGGGTAACTCGGCAAAAGTGACCGGACTTCAAACCTGCATCAAAGACCTGATCGGCAGGAAGGTTAAACTTGTCACTGTAGTCCAGGTCATGCTCTTCCGTCGGATTCTCCCGTGTCAACGACGGGATTTCGACTTGTGGGAGTTCGACCCGGCCCAGCACCAGACTCTGTCCCGGCTCTTCGACACAAAGCACGAGGACGCCTGGAAGGTGCTATTCAAGAGCTCCGAGGTCTCCCCTCCCGTCACCGAGGATCGCGGGTTCTGCGCCAAGCGCCAAGCCAGCGCGGTGAGCTTAATTTTTCCTTTACGGGGTATTTGTTTTCCACAGATTTGATTCTATGCTGGATCTAAATCCCCATCCCTTTAACAGGACTGGCAGAAGAAGGCCGGATAGATCAACTGTCCGACTCCTTTGCCCGAAGACCCAGCGGATGCATGCTTAACGAAGCTGCTAGTTCCGGCACCTCACGTGGTGCCGGAGAAGAAGGCCAAGAAGAAGGCCACGGGGACTCGAAAGAGCTCCCAGCGCCTGGTGGTGTTGGATTCATCGCCTGACAACCCCGAAGCTCCCTCCGCCTCTGAAGACGAGGAGAAGGAAGAAGAAGAAGCCTCTCCCCCTCCAACGGGGGGAGGAAAGAAAAGGAAGGCCGCCCCAACTGGGAAGGCCGGAGGGTCCAAGAAGAGGAGGACCCTTCTGCCGGACTACGCCTCCGATGCCGAAGACGGCGGGGAGGAATGGCCATCCAGGGTCAAGCCCCTGGCAAAATCGTAAGTGTCTAGATACCTGAATAACTTATGGCGCTCCTCTATTATTTGGTATCTTCTGACGCCGAATTCAATCATGCAGTCCGCCCAGGCTCAGCTCGGCGATTCGACGAGCGGCTCCCTGGGTTCGTCGGATGTGAATAGTGCTTCACTTCCGACGGCTTCCTCCCCGCTCCCTGCGATGACGCCGAGGTGGAGTCCCAAAAGGGACTAAACCAGGAGGAGGTGATCCTGAAGGCGCCGCAAGGCGACCTCCCGGACTCCAGGACCAAAGGGGGTAAAACCCCAGAGGGATCTAAGTCCGGCCCTGGGCCGGACACTGCTCCGAAACCATCAACGGTTCCAGAGTCCAACAAGCGGCACCTTCGTAAGAACGGCAAGCCTACGAAGTCGGTGACCCCCGTCCACCCGGAGGAGCCGGACAATTTGCTGGAGGTGCTTAACGGCGCCTCCATCGACGAGGAACACCGCACTGTTATGACTGCGGTGATTCAGAAGGTTCAGTCCGCCAAGAGCGGGCGGACAGAAGCCTGTACAAGCGTGTTAACAGGCTTTGAGGTATGTATTCAAAACATATAAAAATGGTACCACATAGACAGTAGCCCCTGATGCTCAGTTTGGCATTCGGAAAGAAAAGCCGAGCTGAGGATCTAAAAAGATATACGCAGGAGTCTAACATAAATATGTCAATATGGGAATGCAGGCTGCGCTGCTGACCTCTGCCGCATTGACTGCGGAGGTCAATGCATTGCAGGAGAGCCTCAAGCGGTCCGAAAACGAGCTCGGCCGTGCCAAGAAGCAGCTCGAGGACAAGGACGGTATGTAATACCATATGTAAATGTATATAGAAATACCTGGTTACAAATAATGACAGGAACAACGTTAATGTTGCAGGGGCCACGACCGAAGTGGCGACCCTGAAGGAGGCGGTGTCCAAGGCAGAGAATAGTGCGGCCTTGGAGCGCACCGAGCGAGAGAAGCAGGAGGCGCGGGTGGCGGAGGTGCGGCAAGAGCTCCATGCTCTCATGGAAAAACACGAGAGTTTGGAGCGTGACTCGAAGACTCGAGAGTCCGAGCTCGCCTTGGCTCTTGAGAGTGCCAAAACCGCTAAGGCCGAAGCCCAGAAGGCCCTCCAGGAGATCGAGGCGATGAAGAAGATAGCGGCGGGTAAGGCATTTTTATGCAAATCAAGAACATAAAAGTAAATTATTTGTTACTTACCCGAATCCGGAGCTCTCCAGGAGCGTTTGTCGATCTGCCCCGTAGTGTGTCTGATGCTGCCGCATTCTACCGGGCCGAGGAGGGGAGCTCGACGGAAAAGGTGTTCTAGTCTCAATATGCTGAGGCCGAACATCCGGTGCCCCTGAGCGACCAGCTGAAGCAGCTGGTCGAGCTCCACAAGGTGGCCGAACAGGCCATGAAGGGGCTCATAGTTCGGTTGTGGCCTAGAGAAGCCATGCCTGGGAGTTACTTCGGTCTGGTGCGGCGGCTGGTGGACGCTTGTCCATGGATTGAAGTCATCAAGTGCTCCGTCTGTATTGAAGGTGCCCGTCGGGCCCTCGCCCGTGCCAAAGTGCACTGGGGCAAGCTGGACGCTGAGAAGCTATTGACGGACGCGCCACCGCCGGGCAAGGAGTATCGCACGCCCGAGATGTATTATAAGGGTGTCCTGAAGGTTGCCCGCCTTATAGCGGGTGAATGCTCCAAAGATGTAATATTTGAGTAGACTCGCATCCTTTATCCTGTACGCTGAAAACTTTGTTCATATGCGTTAAGCAACGCTTGTTAATTTAAAATATTACCTTCTGTGCGGCCGTTTATCAAGTTTGAGAGATGCAAGTCATCGGCTTCTACCCCCATGCCACGAGTGCTGGGGTGTTCGGGATAAACCTGAGCGCTCTTGTTCCCATTCTTGGGTCCATCTAGGGAGGCGCTCAGCACAACGAACAAGGCCATCGGACTTATAATGCTTTATCACTCTCACTTAGCCATAGAATTCTATAATTTTAAATTTCGGCGAAGCCCCTAGTATTCGGAAGAACGAGTTCGGGGCGCTATCCACGCCTAGGCCGGATAAGTCCGGCTCCTCGCTCTAAGCGGCATAAGTCTTTAAGGACTCGAAAAACATCTTGAACAGCAACCGGCCTCTCGCACTATCATGACAGTCAGTTTTAGCTTTCTCTACTAAGGTGTTAACCCAGCTGAACTGGGGCACAATCGCAGTAGTTCTCCCAGCGCTACCTTAGCCAACATTGCGGAACGTAAGGTACCAAAACATGGGAGCCGGGCAAACCCAACTATTGACCCAAGACATGATTCGGAGCCGATGCATATAGTGCTATAAGTTCGGGGTGCCGCACTCATGAGAGTGTTCGGTCTTCTCACACCATGGTATGGGGTGCTTAAGCCCCTGGTGTATTGGCCGTACCAACGTGTACGGTTGCATAATGTCATGACTGAACATATTTGTATAAAATAGATGAATACAATAATAGATAAGAGATATATATTGTTTATTAAAAAAGGACTGCTATGAAAGCAGAACGATACAAATAGTGCGGTAAGCACGAGATGGGATTATTTGACATGTCCCCCCTCCAATGGCAAGCTGCGGTACTTTAAGTAAAACAGGTATTTAGCTCGTTATAGAGACCACCTGGACATTTGACGTGGCTTGTTCTCTCCCTAGCTGTTGCATCGTGTGTTCGGCGAGTGTATTACCGGATAGGCCTTCCGAATAATTGGGTCCTGAAAGTATATATAAAAAAAGAAACGGCGGAATAGGGAGCCCCGTAGTGCGGTTGAGCCGCATTCTGGCCATGCCGTAGTTGTGCCCCTCCCCTTATGCCCATGGTATTTCCAAAGCGTAATTATGTACGCGTGGTACCAATATCACCATCTAGCGAGGGCTGGGGCTGGGGCCGCACTGCTATGCTTGCTCGGAACGTCCCAGCCGGCTTTGTTGTAGGTTACTTCGGGCGCGCTTGATGTTGTCCGGACGTTTAATACCCGGGTTGGAGAGTTGCCTTGAGAGGCCGCTCTTGACTTCCGCCGCCAGGGCCGCTATGTGCTCCTCCGTTCGGAGAGAGCGTTCGGTGTTTCCATTCACCGTAATGACTCCGCGAGGACCTGACATCTTGAGCTTGAGATATGCGTAGTGCGGCACCGCATTGAATTTTGCGAATGCGGTTCGTCCGAGCAGGGTGTGATAGCCACTGCGGAATGGGACTGTGTCGAAGATTAACTCTTCGCTTCAGAAATTATCCGGGGATCCGAAGACCACTTCAAGTGTAACCGAGCCTGTACAGCTGGCTTCTACACCTGGTATGACGCCTTTAAAGGTTGTCTTTGTGGGTTTAATCCTTGACGGATCCATACCCATTTTTCGCACTGTATCCTGATAAAGCAGGTTCAGGCTGCTGCCGCCGTCCATGAGGACTCTAGTGAGGTGAAATCCATCAATGATTGGGTCTAGGACCAATGCGGCGAATCCGCCGTGACGAATGCTAGTGGGGTGGTCCCTTCGATCGAAAGTGATCGGGCAGGAGGACCATGGGTTGAACTTGGGGGCGACTGGCTCCATCGCGTAAACGTCCTTGAGAGCACGCTTCCACTCCCTTTTGGGGATGTGGGTTGTGTATATCATATTCACCGTCCGCACTTGCGGGGGAAGCCCTTCTGTCCTCTGCTGTTTGGCGGTCGGGGCTCCTCCTCCTCGTCGCTATGCAGCCCCTTGTCTCTTGTTTCGGCACTTAACTTGCCTGCCTGCTTGAACACCCAAAAATCCCTGTTGGTGTGGTTGGCTGGTTGCTCGGGGGTGCTGTGTATCTGGCATGAGCGATCAAGTATCCGGTCTAAACTGGATGGGCCCGGAGGGTTTCTTTTGAATGGCTTCTTCCATTGACTGGGCTTAGAGCCTCTAAATCCGGCATTAACTGCCATATCCTTAGTATTGTCGCCGTTAATGCGGTGCTTGTGCTTGTTGCGACGTGACCTGCCATTGTTGTCCTTGGTATCCGAATTGCCAGGGCTCTTGGTTATGTTATTTCTACGAGCTAGCCAGCTATCTTCGCCCGCGCAAAAGCGGGTCATGAGTGTCGTGAGGGCTGCCATAGATTTCGGCTTTTCCTGTCCTAGGTGCCGGGCAAGCCATTCGTCTCGGATGTTGTGCCTGAAGGCTGCAAGGGCCTCGGCGTCCGGAGAGTCGACTATTTGATTTTTCTTGGTTAGGAACCGTGTCCAGAATTGTCTGGTCGATTCCTCTGGCTGCTGGATTATGTGGCTTAGGTCATCGGCATCTGGCGGTCACACATAAGTGCCCTGGAAGTTGTCAAGGAACGCAGATTCCAGGTCCTCCCAGCAACTATTTGACTCTGCTGGCAGGTTGTTAAGCCAATGCCGAGCTGGTCCTTTAAGCTTGAGCCGGAGGTATTGGATGGCGTGCAGATCATCACCACGGGCCATGTGGATATGAAGGAGATAATCCTCGATCCATACCGCGGAATCAGTTGTGCCATCGTATGATTCGATGTTTACGGGTTTAAAACCCTCGGGGATTTGATGATCCATTACTTCGTCTATGAAGCATAGTGGGTGTGCGGCGCCCCTGTACTGGGCTATATCGCGACGCAGCTCGGATGAGCTTTGTCTGTTGTATTCGGCCTGGCCGAATTTATCATATCCGGCGTGACGGTTATTGTCACATGATGTGGGGCGCCCACACGATCCGTAGATCGATCTTGTTTGCCTTGCCTTATCCTCCAATATGTCTCGCAGGTCTGTTGCGTTCCCCCATGCTCTGGTATTCTTAGAGCGGCGCCGGGGCGTGGCTTGTATTTAGGGCCGAAAGGCCTCTTTGTCGCGGCCACGGGATGGCCGATCGGGCGCATCGTACGCTGGTGATGTAGGTTTAGTTGCTTCCTCCTCTAGTTGGGGTAGCAACCTGCGCTTTGGGTAACTCTTGGAGGGGTGTTCGAGTTTATACTCTTCGGCCGCCAGGACTTCAGTCCATCTGTTGGCTAGCAAGTCTTGGTCAGCTCTAAGCTGCTGCTATTTTTTCTTGAGGCTGCTCGCCGTGGCCATAAGCCTATGTTTGAAACGCTCTTGTTCGACGGGATCCTCTGGCACGACGAATTCGTCGTCGTCGAGGCTCGCCTCGTCTTCGGAGGGAGGCATATAATTGTCGTCCTCGACCTCTCTGTCCGCCGCTCTCTCATCAGGGTTGGCTCCTTCGTCCTCCTGTGCTGAATACTGCTGGAGGGGGTTGTCTTCAGCACTGTCCGGGGTGTTGATGTCTCTGGTGCCGGATTCGCCGTTCTTGCTTTGGCAGGATTTAGAACAGCGCCGCTGACGTCGGCGCTTGGGTTGCTTCTTGGAGGAGTCATCCTCCGCTTTTTCATCGCCATCCCCTGCTTTGGGGGTGTCCACCATGTATATGTCATATGATGAGGTGGCCTTCCAGTTCCCTATAGGTGCTGGTTCTTGGTCGTCTCTTTCATCAGCGTCCATACTGTCGATGTCTTCGGAGTCGAAGTCGAGCATGTCGGTTAGATCGTTGACAGTGGCTACAAAGTGGGTGGTGGGTGGGTTTCGAATTTCTTCATCATCCGCATCCCAACCATGCTGGCCATAGTTCGGCCAGGGCTCCCCTGACAAACAGAGAGACTTTAGTGAATTCAGGATATCGCCAAAGGGCGAGTGCTAAAAGACGTTGACGGCGGTGAACTCCATGATCGGAGCCCAATCGGGTTCGATTGGAAGGGGTGCGGAAGATTCACAGTCCGGAATGGAGTCCGGCACCTTGGAGTCACGGGCCTTGCAAAGGACTAGGCTGGTATTCGGCTCTATCGCCGTAGAGTTGTCGTGGATGCCGGCGGCGGGGAACAAGATCTGAGGCAGCGAAAGACAGTCTAGAGAGCGGATCCCTGCTGTGGTGAACCCTTACGTCGTTGGAGCAGCTGAGCTGGGGTGGAACACAGCGCCGCAGGAGCAGGACAAACCACACAAGGTTTTCTTTGACACATATCTGTAACAGAAGTAATTGAGCAAGGGCTTGTTTGAATTTGAGGATTCTAACAATGCAGGGATAGGAAATAGACAGGAATAGGATAGGAATGCACGTGCAAAACAGAGAATTTAAAAACACAGGATTTCTGCCAATCTAGATGTTTGATTCACAAGAATTGGAAGATCACATGATGCAAAAAAGCATGGTGAGATTAAGTCAAACCACAAGAAAATGTACGGTTATAATGCTATTATGCTACCATCTGTTAGTTTTGTGCTTGATGAATAGGAATATGAAAAGGATGACAAGTGGAAATTAGAATTCCTACGGTTTTTATTTCAAGGAGACACTAAAGGAACAAATCTTACAATTTTCCTTTGCTCCATTCCTTTGCACCAAATTCATGAAAAGTGGTACCATAGGAAACTTTCCAATTCCTATGTTTTTCATTCACTTTTCCTTTCAAGCATTGGCGACTCTAGTAGGCAGGCTTGAGCAAGAAAAATCGTACACTAAAAAAATGTTTTTGTGCTACTTCTATTACTTTGGACCTAGGCCGCTGCCATACTAGCTCAACTCCCAGGCCCATCGACAAATGCATAGCTCAAACGTGCAAAGATAAATAATGATGGCGTTCAAGAGAGTCCATCACGGATAGCTAAGTTGCCTCGTACCTCACTGCTTGTCATATAGTAGGATAAAATAATCGTATTTCATGTTACTACGTGTGCTCAGTGGACAATATATATAACATGTAGAGTAAAAAAGAGATGCAACAAGTGTACAACCTCTTTGGCAAAGCCATGTCGATCTCAGCGTGATTGGGTTGGTCAGTGAGGATGCTCTGGCTGACTTGACTGTCGGAGGAGGGGAAGAAGATCTTAGGCATCTGGAGATGGAGCCCGAGGTACTGCTCCGCTGTGATGGAGGGTTTCATCGTTGGAGCAGCTCCGGTGAGTTGTACGACGTCGAGGCTGAAGCAGGACAAGATAGACAATGTTAACCTGAGTGGAATTCTAATAGCATCTCCAATACATGACGCAAAATACATAACCACAAAGTGCTAGATGTAAAATACATCAGCCGCTCATCTCTGAACTTAACTGTCGAAACTAAATTTAACTGTCGAAACTGAACTTAACTGTCGAAACTGAATTTTGCTGTCGAAACTGAATTTTACTATCGAAACTGAACACACTAGCAAGGTGAGGCTACACGTCAGTCGACCAAATTTTTCATCTCTGGTAAGTCGACTTTGCAGCCATTGGATACGAAATCAAGGGTCTGCGGTTCACATTCAACCTGCACCCCCTGAGCTGCCAGCCATCACCGGACAAATAGCAGCCCCCCGCCACCCACGGCCGGGCGGTGCGCCACCTCACCCGCCCCGAAAACACTCCCCATCGCCGGTCCACCACCCCAGCCATACCTCTAGCCCCCCCCCCGTGCCAAGCTT
>NC_041385.1:82616592-82626030 GCF_002162155.2 Triticum dicoccoides
CCCCACCCCCTGAAAATTAACTGACCCAAAAGTCGATTCAGTTGACTGAAGTGTAGCTAAATTGGAGCAGCATCGCAAGCAAGAGCAAGAGCGAGAGCAGCAGCGCGAGCAAGAGCAATAGCAAGAGCAGACCAGACAGGGGACCAAGAGCAAGACCATAGTAGCAGCGCGAGCGAAAGCTAAACAGCAGCAGCTCCTACTTATGTGGACGCCGCCACCGAGGGAGCGATGCCGTGGAGGAAGTGGCCGGCGACGCCGCCGTGGATGGAGCCGCACCGTGTCGGCTCGGGACCGAGCGCCGACAGCACCGTGAGATCGAATCAAGAAGAAAATGCGGCAATTAGTGTACAACCTCTTTGGTGGCGCCGATTAGGCTGCATCTTCATCCGAGGAAACGGTGATGATGATGCTCTTCCGATGGTGCAGGTGAAAACGGCGGTGTCGGAATGGAGGTCGCGCGAAAGACGAGGGGAATGTTCGGGCAGCTCCTTGGAGGTGGAGGACGGGGTAGCTGAACCGGCGGGAGGACGAGATCGACGACGGATCCTCATCCAGTACGGTGGATGAGGGACGTCAAGGTGTTGCTGTGGACGACATCATCGGGGAAGAGGCTCCGACTGGGTGGCGGACAGAGGAGTGTGTGGGGCTTCGTCGCGGGTTTTCGCGGCCTTGGTGTACGAATGGGTGGGCGGATGGGACGGGAGTGGGGAACAATGGCTTAGGCACGCGCTTGTCCGAAATGTGGGGTAAGTTACGAAAGTACCCCCACCGATTTGAGGCGGTTCTTTCGGTTCAGGGGTACCACGGGCATTTCGTGTGTCGGGATTTCACAGGAGGTGGGAGTTTTCGCGCGCGTTGTAATTTTGGGATAGCAAGGCGCGGGTTGAGATGGAGGGAGTTGTCGGAGCACAACGAGACAAAGATATATCTTAAATATTTCGGGGTAACAAGGCACGGGTTGAAGAGGCGGGAGTTCCGCAGCACGATAGACAGAGACGCTAGCTTGAAATTTCGGCATAACAAGCCGCGGCTTGAAATTTTGGGAGAACAAGCTTAACGTGTACCCAAAAAAAGACAATTTGCACCTCAACACGAAACACACACACAAACACCATTTAGACTAGAGTAAGGCACATGTGCATTGCACACATGGGATTTGGCAACCAAATTATGAATAAATACCACATTATAGCATGTAAGCTTTGAGTCACATATGCATGATGTAGATGTTCGTTTAATTCTTATAGTTCATTTCATTCAAAATCATCTAGTTTTTATAAGAAAGCTAATCTATTTTAAGATTCATGGAATTGTGCGTTGTAAGACATAAAGTAAAAACAAATAATGGCAAATCATGTAGAAAAACGTTTGGGCAATTCTGATACGGAAGATTCTAGAACAAAGAAGAAGTGCTTGTGTTTTGATGTTTGTGCATTATGCTTAAGTTCAACCATGGAGTCTTCTAGATTATACATGTGGCGAAATCTCGTGGAATCTAGATGATATCCAACGACCAGTAGTGCTCAAATTTGCCATCTCTGGACCATCGGATTCGCCTCATCCAATGACCATCTTTCAAAGTTAAAGTTACCCGCACACAATATAAAAAATATAAAATATAAAATATATAGGGGTATAGATATAGATATGTGATGCGAAAGCCACCCATCATCTCCAATTAGAATAGTGTGTCCATGCACGGATGCGATGTGGCCAAATGATGTCTGCCATCGGTATCTCAAATTCAAATTAGTCTGACCTTGTTCAATGTGTATACATTACAACATGCTCATTTCCAAAACACACCGTGTAGATCTCCGTTATATTCATGCATGCATGGGTTTCAAACATCAAGATCTCTTATTCAAATATTTGAATTCAACTTTACATTGATTATGACCTCACCTAGTCTTTTACATCCACACAATTGTCTTGTCTTTATAATTGTACCACTAACTTTCTCTCGTGCATGCATGCACACACACTACCAGTCGGCATTATCCATCGCACACATGCAATCTTTTTCTTCAGGTCGGTCTCCCATGAAGCACACACCCACACACATCCCCCTCTCCATCATATCAGGCATTCTTTATCTCTGACGCGTGCATGCGCAACGATCCATGTTCCTCTATGTCTGTGTGTATATAGCTAGGTCTTTCATAGTTTTCCACACAAACCGATCAATCGATATATCCAGTGAGGTCTCACCCTCTTTCCCACGTCCACATCGATCAATCTATACCTCTCTATATAGGATTAACATATATAGCTAATATACCCACATTAATTATATATCCAATGTCCCCTCTCATCATCCATGCCTTCCGCTTCATCTCTCAGACGCGCGCACAATGGGGAAGACAGGGGGCAGCAAGGGCCCTGCCCCCTCTAACATCACTATATATCGAGGCCAATATGAATGTGATCATTAGACAATTGCTACTTAAAATGGTTTAAGTTCATGAATTGACCCTCCTTGTAATGGATTAGCAATGCTTGGCCCCCTAGCTCATTTATTGTTCATGGCTCCGCCACTGCGTGCAACAGCGCACGTTCTCGCCCTCTCTCTCTCTAAATATCAATCTCGCACTTGTGCACTCCTTCATAAGTCTCCCTCCACTCGGCCCGTCGCACCATCTTCTAGCCCCCTACCAGATTTTTCCACATGTACAATATAGCAGACTACATGGTTGAACTTAAGCATAATGCACAAACCTCAAAACAACAGTGGTTCTCCTTTGTTCTAGAATCTTCCGTATCATAACTACCCAAACATTTTTTCTAGTTGAATTGCCATTATTTGTTTTTACTTTATGCTTTACAACGCACAATTCCATGAATCATAAAATAGATTAAGGGCTTCTTTGATTCAAACGATTCTCAAAGGAATTTTGGAGGATTCTAATCCTTAGGAATTTTTCCTATGTTGGTTGTTTGATTCGTAGGATTGTAAACCATAGGAATTTTTCCATATGATTCATTTGCACTAGATTTCATAGGAAACAACCCATCCAATCAAACCTCTTTGAAAGAATTCTGTGTTTTTTCTATGCACAATCAAACACTCGTACAATCCTGTAGGACTCAAGACGACATTCCACTATAATCCCATGTTTTTCCTATTCCCACCTTTTGGAAATCCTACGAATCCAAGAGGCCCAAGCTTTTTTATAAAAACTAATTGATTTTGAATGAGATGAACTAAAAGAATTGAATGAAGGTCTACATCAGGCATATATGACTTAGAGCTTACATGCTTTTTTAGGGGAACTTGCCGCATTTATTCCTAATTTGGTTGACAAATCTGATGCGTGCAATGCACGTGTACCTTACTAGTACTTCGAGTATGTGCATAACACGTAAATTAGAATTCCAATGGCACGCTACACAGTCTCTCTCTTACAGTTCATGAAGCCACGTGGCACATGTGGAGGCGTTGTCGCGACCTCCTTGTGTGGATTGATCACATTGACGTGCTGTTGGTTCTAGAAGAATGTACTCGTCCTCCCTGAGCCATACTGTCGGTACATGCACAAAGTGAAGATGTGCACGCACGCCATGCACGCACTCATTCCCTCGCATGCACATGCGGGTGCACGGGTTGTCGTTCACTTCATTGATGGTCAATTAATACAACGCATGCAAATTGAGTGGACGTAAGGCGGAAGAAAGACATTACTACTCCACTGCGTGCATGCGAGTAGTTAAATCATGGGTTTCTAGTAGTAATTCCATTGGTCTCCTTCGTATTTTGTGCAAAATTTTGACAGTAACATAATATTTACGCATTTGAGCAGTGTAGTCTACTTGAAATTTATGTTCCACCAAACTCACCGGGAGCCGTTTCGGGACTCGAAACCAAAACCATCAATTAATCTTTACCTTGTTCCCATCCCATTCGAAAGCCAGCTCACACCTACTAGTACGTACCAAACCAGAACGTGTTCCTACTATGCAGGTATTAGTACTAGTGCTAGTACTTAGGTTATAAAAAGGGGAACTACCTAACCGAAAATTACTCTACCTTTCCTCCTCATAAGTGCTTCTTCTTCGTCGGTCCTTGCCATGGCCGGTGAGCAGAGCTCTAGGTCGAGAACTACTCGTAACAAGGGAGCGGCAACCAAGGCTGTGAAAAAAAAGAGAGGGCTCGCTGAGGGAGTCCTGGATTAAGGGGTCCTCGGACAGCCGGACTATGTACTTGTGCCGGACTGTTGGACTATGGAGATACAAGATTGAAGACTTCATCCCGTGTCCGGGTGGGACTCTCCTTTGCATGGAAGGCAAGCTTGGCTATTCGGATATGTAGATTTCCTTCTCTGTAACCGACTCTGTGTAAACCTAGCCCCCTCCGGTGTCTATATAAACCGGAGGGTTTAGTCCGTAGGACCAACAACAATCATAACCATAGGCTAGCTTCTAGGGTTTAGCCTCTATGATCTCGTGGTAGATCAACTCTTGTAATACTCTTATCATCAAGATCATTCAAGCAGGAAGTAGGGTATTACCTACATCGAGAGGGCCCGAAGCTGGGTAAACATCGTGTCCCCTGCCTGCTGTTACCATTAGCCTTAGACGCACAGTTCGGGACCCCCTACCTGAGATCCACCAGTTTTGACACTGACATTGGTGCTTTCATTGAGAGTTCTACTGTGTCGTCACGATAAGGCTTGATGGCTCCTTCAACCATCCACAACGATGCAATCAAGGGTGAGGATTTTCTCCCCTGACAGATCTTCATATTCAGCGGCTTCGCACTGTGGGCCAACCACTACTAGAAATAGGGCTATAGATGGGATTGACACTAATGGCGCACCAGAGAGTAGGTGCGCCATTAGTATATACTAATGGCGCACCACCTTCTGATAGCCATTAGAGTTGAAACTACTAATGGCGCACCAGGCAAAGAGTGCGCCATTAGTATCAATCTTTTTTTGAACTAGCACGCCTGTCCAAACATACTAATGGCGCATCCAGATAAAGTGCGCCATTAGTACTTGTAACTACTAATGGCGCACCGGGAAAAGGGTGCGCCATTAGTACCAAATTTTTTTTTGAACTAGTGCGCTTGTCCAAGCATACTAATGGCGCATCCGGACGTAGTGCGCCATTAGTAGTTGTAACTACTAATGGAGAACGGTGCAAAGGGTGCGCCATTAGTATTAAAAAAAATTTAACTAGTGCGCCTGTCCAAACATACTAATGGCGCATCAGGATAAAGTGCGCCATTAGTAGTTTAATCTAGTAATGGCGCACTGCGGATCAGTGCGCCATTAGTATTTTTTTTTGCAAAACTACTAATGGAGCACCGCCAGAAGGTGCGTCATTAGTTACCTGGATTACTAATGGCGCATTTAGTGCTGGTGCGCCATTAGTAAGTGGGCAGCAACAAGATATTTTGGACAGCCCTCTCCTACCCACACTCACTTTCTCCCCACTTCATTCTCTCCACCTCCTCCTTGTCTCGGGTGCCTCCTCTTTTTCACCTCATTTCCACCATAGATTCATTCAAATTAAGTGGTTAAATTACCTTGTTTTAATAGGTAAGTAAGGGGGAAGCTATATTTATGTTGTTCTCCCTACAACAATGTGCACATGCACTTTTTACGGCCTAGCTAGATCTATGTATGTTCGTGGTGTTGCATATGTTTGTGGTGTTGCAAATGTGTTTGTGTTTGGAGGTGTACCGGTATTTGAAATGCGATAGTTGCCAATATTTTGCCGGAATGTTGATTCATTCCCGTTTCGGCGAGAATTTTGGCATTAAGCATTCTTTTTGGTCCTGTTTTTAGGGAAAGTCATGCCAAATTTTTGTTTGGTTCGAAAATATCGTTTTGCTCTACCCCGCAGGCGACCATGGTCCGCACGATGACCGAAGGCATCGTGAATAGGTTTTTGAGGTCCGCGAAGGCCGAGATGCTTCAAAAGAACGAGACGGAGATAAGATGTCCATGTCGAAGATGCAAGCTGAAGAGCCTTATTGCGGACCCGGATTCCGGGCAGGTGCGGGACCACCTACTCTTGCGTGGTTTCATGGATGGCTATCGGTGGCAAGGTGATGAAGATGACTACGAAGTCGTCCATGGGGGCCGGGCAAGAAATAAGGAAGGGCAGCAAGACAACCACCGCGGCTCGGGCGGGCGAGAAGACGAAGAATCCCCAGGAGATGATCACGACGGTGATGCTGTACACAGTCATCATGTAGAAGATGCAGGACATGATGATGAGGAAGATGCCAGAGCAGGCGACGGGCATGATCATGAAGATGATGATGCCGGCGGAGTAGACGACGCTGGACCATCGATGGGCTGGGTGCAGGACCCTCATATTCAAGAGCTGCTTCTCAAGCAGACGGATAACGCCAGAGCTGCCACCCGAGAGAAAGCCAAGATGGATCAACTTGAGTTAGACGCGGTTACTCCATTGTATGAAGGATGCAGGCCCGAGGATACCCGCCTGAAAGTAACGCTCATGGCTCTGGAGATGAAGGTAAAACACAAAATGACCGACGCATGCTTCGACGAGAACATGTCATTCTGGCACGAACATCTTCCCAAGGGGAACAAGTGCCCGACCAGTTTGGAGGAGGCGAAGAAAATCGTGTGTCGTCTCGATTTACCACACGTGAAATACCATGTGTGCATGAACAATTGCATCATTTATCGGGACGAGCACGCGGAGTCTACCATATGTCCGGTGTGCGGCGTCACTCGATACAAGAAGAGGAAGAAAGCTCCTCGAAAAGTGGTGTGGTACTTTCCGATCACTCCTCGTCTGCAGTGCTATTTCACGGACCCTAAGGTAGCAAAGCTCCTGTATTGGCACGCGGATAGGGAGGAGAAGAAGCGAGAAGATGACACAAATGATCCGGAGATAGATAAAAAAGACAAGATGCTGAGTCACCCTAAGGATGCGAGCCAGTGGCAAGCGTTGAACTTCGAAGACTCGGAATTTGGGAACGATCCAAGGAACATCGTGCTGGGCGCGAGCACCGATGGAGTCAATCCGTTTGGCAGCCAGAGAAGCACACATAGCACCTGGCCTGTGTTTGTGTGGATGTACAACCTTCCCCCCTAGTTGTGCATGAAGAGGAAGTACATTCACATGAGTATGCTAATTGAAGGGCCGAAACAACCAGGGAACGACATCAATCTGTATCTGGGGCTGCTGAAAGAGGAGCTTGACACGCTGTGGAAAACGCCAGCCAATACGTACGAGGAGCGGCGAGGAAATAGATAAGCTGTTGAAAAATTGGAAAGACTGCCCACTGCCGGGAAAGAAGCAAAAGGCGCCAGAGCCGGGAAAGAAGCGAAAGGCGCGACAGCCGCTGCTGAAGGTATGGAAAACGAGGTCTGTTTTCTGGGACTTGCCGTACTGGAAGATCCACCGTGTGCCTCACAGCCTTGATGTCATGCATATCCCGAAGAACGTGTGCGAGAGTCTGCTTGGTACCCTGCTCAACATGCCAGAGAGGACCAAAGATGGGCCGAAAGCAAGGGCAAACTTGAAATCAATGGGCATCAGGCAGGAGCTTCACGCTAATGATGATGATGATGATGATGATGATGATGAGGCGAAGCAGGACACAGAAAGTTGTCGCAAAGGCAAAAAGGCCAAGAAGACCGGAAATGACTACCCTCCCGCGTGCTTCACTCTAAGTCAGGAGGAGATCGAGCAGTTTTTCACCTGCCTCCTAGGAGTAAAACTTCCTTACGGTTACGCGGGGAAGATAAGTAGATACCTAGACCCAGCGAAGCAGAAGTTCAGCGGGATGAAGTCTCACGACTGTCACGTGCTGATGACACAGATACTTCCAGTTGCAATCCGTGGGATCATGGACACGCACGTCCGTGAAACGCTATTTGGCCTATGCAACTTCTTCGACGTCATCTCTCGGAAGTCGATTGGCGTGAGGCAACTCAGAAGGCTACAGGAAGATATCGTGGTGATACTATGCGAGCTTGAGATGTACTTCCCGCCCGCATTCTTCGACGTTATGGTGCATCTGCTGGTCCATATAGTGGAGGATATCATCCAACTCGGGCCGATGTTACTGCACAGCATGATGCCGTTCGAAAGGATGAATGGTGTCATCAAAGGATACGTTCGCAACATGTCACGTCCAGAAGGAAGCATAGCTAGGGGCTTTCTGACCGAAGAGTGCATCTCCTACTGCACGAATTATCTAGGCATCGAGAACCCCGTTGGTCTGCCCGTCAACAGGCACCTCGGCAGGCTCGCTGGATGGGGTTACCGTGAGGGTCGCCGCGAAATGCATGTCGACTTCGATGGTCGACTCGCCGACTTTGAAAGAGCAAACCTAGTCGCGCTACAACACATAGACGTGGTCGATCCTTGGGTGGTATAGCACAAAACCTTTATTAAGAAGACGTACAATGACCGAGGCCAACAGAGGACGGACGGAGATATACTCAAAGAGCACAACTCATGTTTCACGCGTTGGTTCAAGCAGAAGCTTCTGTCGTACCCTTTACATGAGGATTCTTCCGCGGAAGAACAACTCATATTCGCCTTGTCACAGGGTGCCGAGCACAACCTGATGACCTATGAGGCGTACGATATCAACGGCTACACATTCTACACCGAGGCCAAGGACATGAAGAGCGATGGTTATCAGAACTCCGGGGTATCGATGGAATCCTACACCGGTAACGACAAGGACAGATACTACGGAAGGATTGAGGAGATCTGGGAGCTGAGCTACGCTGGAGAGAAGGTCCCAATGTTCCGTGTCAGATGGGCCAAGAACGTCATAAAAGAAGACCGGTATTTCACCACCATGGTTATACCCGAAGCCAAATCCAAGACCGCGGGCGCAAACGTCACCGCGAAAAATGAGCCATGGGTACTGGCTTCCCAAGTGGACCAATGCTTCTTCATTACCGACCCGTCAAAGCCTAGTCGTGTTGTCGTGAGGAGAGGCAAAAGGAAGATCATCGGAATGGATGGAGTAGCCAATGAGCAAGACTTCGACAAGTACGGCGACCCGAGGATCGAACATGACGACGATGATGAAGTAGCAGCATACACCACAAGAAGAAGCAGGACCACCCTACCTAAAGGACGTCCGTTCCATAGAAGAACTCCATTTGCGAAAAAGAAGGGCAAGAAGATTGTGAAGAGATAGCTAGCTAAGATCGATTGTATTTAAATCGTAGACTTCATTTCTCGATTGTATTTCATGGGCACTTTTTGAACTATCATAAATATTTTTTAATTTCATGGACACTATCCCACCTTGCCAGATCCGGTCCCACTCCATCTCGATCGCTATCCCACCTCGATCTCGATCCCCCTCCATCTCGATCGCTATCCCACCTCGATCCCCCTCCATCTCGATCGCTATCCCACCTCGCCAGATCCGGTCCACCGGCCGCCGCCGCCGACCGCCCGCACCCTCGATTCCCCTACTCAACC
>NC_041385.1:82627198-82665500 GCF_002162155.2 Triticum dicoccoides
GCCCCGCCGCCCTCGACGCCGCCCTGACACCAGCGCCGCCCCGTCCACACCACCGTCGCCAGCGCCACCCCGACACCATTGTTGAGCGCACACAGGAGCCCAAATATCCACGGAGCGCACGGAGGAGATCGTCATCATCCATCCAGATCGGCTTCTTCTTCTTCAACTTCGCAGAATCATCGGTGGTCGTCTCTTCCTCTAGGTATGCGCCTCCTTATTATCCATTCCATGCTCCTACAGTCCTGCGAATTCGCGGCCCCAAGTAGTAGATCGTGGTAAAATTCACTGGAGGGGATTTTTGTGCTCTGCTCTGTTCAACGAACTAGGTGGGGATTTTTTTCTCCTTTTCTACGATCATGCGGTTAATTAGTCAGGGCTGTTGTGGAATTCGTAGTGGTGATGATGCGAAAGGCTAAAATCTAGCGCTACTTGCACTTGGTTTGGTTCAGAAAACCCTCAAAGTCTCTCGGATTGGTTAATAATCATATATGTATGCCCTTCCTTCATGTTTGATTAGCACATGCATGTTTCACCCGACTTGTATGAATAGGTTGCTGCTTGTTAGGCACGATGGACATGGTTTGGTCAAGTGCAAATTGAAATGGGAATTGGGTAGGCAGTTAGGCATGATCGCTGGTTGTTGCTGCCCTGTTTATTTTAGTTGTGAGGACGACTAGTTCTGTTGCTGTTGCCCTGTCAAATGTTCTATTGTGAGGACAACTAGTTCTGCTCTAGCTGGCATAAACACATCAATGTGGTGCTACCAGCTCTCGAACCGACAAGAAAATTGGTTAACTGTACAAGAAAATGTGGTGCTACCAACCCTCCTCCTGCCCCCGTGAGCTCCCCCTCCTCCTCTCCTCCTCTCCCCCTCTCCCCCTCTCACAATTTTTCACATTTTTCTTCCTGGTTCATTAGTTTTAGATATTGTACATCTAGAAAAACCAAATGCAACCAAAACAGTCAGTTATAGCGTTGTTTGTCTTGGCTAGTCTTTGCTGATAATAATCATCAACTTGTTGTCTTTTCCTCTCAAGGTTCTTGAACAGAAAAAAGAAAGGAACGCCCTGTGACTCTATATGTTTCCAAGAGTAGGTAGAATTTGCACGCAACCACCTGTTGTACGTGGAGGTCGGAACATAGGGAGTTGAGCAAGCTAGCGGTAGTTTGACTCCAAGTCTCCTCCCGGCTGTCATGAGACGTCCATGTTGTTCTTTCGGTAGTGTACTAGAAAGGTTACTTCTTACAAGTTTAGAAGTGCATAGAGGAATGTATGGCATCGTGCAGCCCAACATAACAGAACAGTAGAAGTCCAGAATTCAAAAAATAAAAACAGTAGAAGTCGCTGAGACGTTAGTTGATGATGACAAATTTTTTTCTGAACTCTACTTTAGAATGCTTTTTCTTTCTGAATGGCATGTGCAATTTCTGCAAGGGAAGATCCTTGGTTAATATCTGAAACTTGGTTAATCTACTAGATAAAACTTGGTTCTATCTGAAACAAAGAAACTATACACTAGATAAAATGGTTAGTATCTGAAGGGTTAAGCTTATTTTTGGTTAATCTACTGCTTCAAGTTTGCTTCATCAAATGATGCCTTTTTTGGCCATTTTAATATTTACTGAAATGGTTAGTATCTGGTACTTTAATATTCCACAGTTCACCAAGAATCACTTGGAGTACTGTGATGCTGTATTATGCCTATAAAAACACTTGTTTGGTCAATTAAACAGGGCATTGAAAATTGACAGGGCATTTTTGTTTTCTGTTGAACCTAAGCAATTTCATATGCTTGACAAAGTTGATGCTTTGTTCTTTTGCTCTGCTCTGCTCTTGCTCTGCATGTGCTTCTCAGTTTGCTAGCTATATCTCTAGGTTCTTGATTGGCTTCACTAGTTGATTGGTTGTTTGCATTGTCTGTTTGTGCTACTTTCCCCCGAGCACACATGATCTATAGTTCTTGTTACAGACAGAGAGTTGGTCCACTAGTTATGTAGTTTTTAGGAAAATGCTAGTAACTTGTGCTTTCATATCCTAGTTATGTAGTTTTTAGGCAAATGCTAGTAACTTGTGCTTTCATATCTCTATATTGGTTCAGTAGGTGTTTCCTTTATTTTGTCAGTGTTAGATCATCTAACTGAATTTGTGTGTACAAGCCCTGCAGTGCAGATGTATTTTAGTGTAATCTCAGCAATTTTCAGTGTAGCCCTGATGCTTCTTATATGTAATTACAGTATAAAACTTCCCCTAATAACAGTGTAAATTTTCCCATAATTTTTGTTACACTGAAAATAAGGCAATTAACTAGCTACTTACTTTTTTTGCCCATTGGCATTTGACTTTGTATAGAACCTGAAGTTGTATACCAACTTATCAGATTTATTGTGCTTCTTTGCCACATTTACAGCTACCATGTTGTTTTGATACAGAAACAGTTTGGTAGCTGTCCGTGAACAATGTGGTAGCTGGTACAGTTACCAGGTCTTTTTTTTAATTGAACCAAACTGGTACAGTTACCAGGTCAGATGATGCTTAGACTAGGAAGATTGCTGCTAGATGTTAATTTGCTGGTACTAGCTACAATTTGGCACTGAAAAGCAAAAGCAAAAGCCCTTGAGTTTGCTGATATATATTTTTCCATGTTGTGATGGAGGCCTTTTTTGCCTTGTCCACCTGAGAGGCCCTTGAGTTTGCTGGAATGTCGATTAACTTCCATTCCGGCAAATTCGGGTACTCCATATGTCCTATTTTCAGCAAAGGTCATGCTGAAATTTTCCGTGAATTTTAGCATGACTTTGCTAAAAATAGGACATATGGGGTACTTGTGACTAATGCATGGGCCGGGGTATCTTAGTAGTTAATTAAGTAGGATCAAGTGCCCCTTTATTCTAGCTGCATTAAACCATAGGCGTGCCTCGGTGTCGAAAAACCCTCAATGATAAAAGCTTAGATTTTAGGATGCCTCGGTGTCGACAAACCCTAAATGATGAGACCATGATCTTGTTCGTTGACAATAACCAACTTTTTGACCAAACTTTGTTTCTATTTAGAGAGAAACATGGCCCAGAACGATGAGGCCGGGGGTTCGGGCGGCAAGGCATTCTGGGAGCTGTCCCGAGAGATGGAGGAACAACCTCACTTGTATGAGGACGCCGCCTTCCCCACCGATCCTGAGACCACTGATGGTACCGCCGAGGATGACCCCACTGATGCCACCACTGATGGTGCCGCCGAGGATGCCACCACTGATGATGGTGGCGCACGCACAGATGGCAGCCAACAGATGAGGCAACGGACGGACCGGCGCCCGACCGTGCTCCGCACCCTCAAGGAAGAAGTTACTGAAGTGGACTCCGACGGGAATCCAACGGCGCCCGAACGAATAGTCAAGGGGTACTCGCTTCAGCTCGGGTGCATTCTCCGGAGCACCGTCTCGATCAACACCGAGAACCTGAGGCATCCTGACCGAGGGAATTTGCGCAACCTCCTCTTCACGAAGCTACACGAACGATACAAGTTCCCCGCTGCTTTTGAAAACACAAGCCTCAAAGGGAATAAAGTGAACAATGCTGCCCTCACGAAGATGAGCAAGGCCCTGTCTACTTGGAAAAGCAATGTGAAGAGAATGATCGAGAAAGGTGAGAGTTATGAGAAGATCAAGGAGAAAAATCCTTCGATCACCGAAGATGACTACAACGACTTCAAGATCAATTGCTCGAGCACCGCAAACTCCCAATCAAGTCAGTGGGGGAAAGAAATGCGGGAGCTGAACTTAGGGGAACACAAACTCGGTCCCGGCGGTTACAGAGTGGCGGAGCCTATATGGGACAAGGAGGACGCGGAGCGTGCCGAGCAAGGCCTACCGCCTCGCTTCGAGAAATACATCGGTAACAAGCAGACTAGGAACTATGTCAGGGCCCGGTACAAGGAGGACCCGATAACAAAGGAGCTTACCACGGATCCGAAGACCAGGGCGCTTGAGCTTGTTCTGGTAAGGAATACACCCCCGCGTAATTAGCTCCATATGGTTGCATTCTAATTAATGAAGCCAAATTTCTAAATGGTTCACATTCCTTCCGCAGGCGACTGAAAGCAGTAGCGCGGGGTCGACTACGAGCAACCCTTGGGACACCACTCTAAATAGGGCGTTGAATGTAATGAAGAACAAGGATAAGCTCAGTAAGCCGACGTCAGCTGGTCGTGTGGCCGGCAAAGGCTTGTCCACAAAATGGGGGTCATACTATACCGCTGGTGTGCGGAAGGAGAAAAAGACCAGCTCGGAAAGCCAGGCGCGCGAGGTTCAAGAACTCAAGGCACAGGTGGCGCGGATTCCAGAGATTGTCCAAGAGAAAGTGGAACAACGACTCGGAGCGACAATCACCGCCATTGTGCCTACCTTGATCCAGGGGTTGAGTGCGTGGATTGCGGGCGGCCAACAGGGGCCGCCCCCGATTCCTAGCTTCACGGCCAGCAACTCGCAGAATGCGATGGCGGGGCCATTGGTGTCTCCGGTGGAGGCGGCATTGGTGTCTCCGACACCGGCACGGGAGCTTAATGCACCCGGGTGTACGCCGGCCGGCACCTCTGCAGCAAGCGGCCCCTCCGTCAACTGCACGCCCGCCGTTGGCGGTGCCTCGACATTAGCCGAGCTCGACGCCATCATCACGGTAACTAATTAAGCCTCTCTCGGCCGAGGACTTCATCTCCTTGCCTTTGACTGGGCATCCCTGACGCCCTACATGTTTTCGCAGGGCGCCGCCGACGTTCCGTGCACTCTCCTGCACTTCGTGAACAACGAGTTGGTCGATGTTGCCAAGGGCAAAATCGTTCAACCGGGCAACCCCTTGTTCCACGGTACCCAGATGCCACCCAACTTGTTTAGGGTTCAACTGGTTCGGGTGCTGCCAGGCTGCGACGAGTTGTTACCTTCGATTCGACCCGTCGGGGCCGACGATGATGATGTGATGACCCTCAGCGCCTGCCTGAGCTGGCCCCTGCTTTGGCCGAAGAGCCAGATTCGTTTGGGGGCGGGGGACACCACCCCAAAGACAACACCGCCAGTCGTGCCGGCGCCAAGTCGGCCCCATGGCAAGACCGCCGCAACGGTGCCGGACATCCCTAAGCCACTGGATCCAAACATGCATATGGCACAGGATCAGAACGACTACGACGACGATACATTTGGCAATGTCGATCAGTACTTTGCCGAACATGGGTACGATGGCGACTTCATGGGGGCTCCTTCTCAAGAACCCAACCCAACAAAAGACATGCGCGATCTAGCTGGTACCGCGGAGAAGCCAAGTTGCAACAGGCGTCGTCTGCCGTTCAGCTCTCAGGAGACGCCTCCAGCTGCCGACTCCACCGAGCCTCAGATAGGCGAGGTGCGAAATATTATCAGCCCAAATACACTCAAGAAGGCGGTCTGTGAGCAGAACTCGGTCCCATTACAGGAGAAGAAGAAGGCACGCAAAAGAAAGACTAACAAGGGTGCGAGCCAGCCGGCACCGAGTACGATCCGTGCTCAGGACGGGCCACCTTCACCTGAGGATATCTCGAGGAGGGTGCATGTGGCGGGTAGGGCGATGCTACCGACAAATATGCTCAATGCTGCAACCGGTGCTATGCGGAGTCTGCATGACAGTGTTCTTTCTTTGGAGAAGCGGCGTCTCAGAGAGAAGGATGTGGCATACCCGGCTTTCGCGGCCATGGTGCCAGAGGGCAAGGGCTTTGTGGATAACTCCATCAGGGGTACGATCGTCCTGTGGTTTGATGACATCCACGCTATGTTGAACCTTCATCCGCTACACTACACCTTTGTTCGGCTATTTTCGCTGAGTATGGAGATGCGGATCATTCGCGACAAGACCCCGGACATCGTGATAGTCGACCCCTTCTACATGCGTGCCAAGATCTTTGGCAGCGCTGGGGACCGGCAAGTCGCGAGTTCTTACCTCGAAGGCGTCATTCTGGCAAACCAAGATAAGGATAACTTCCTCGTGCCTTACTTTCCCGAGTAAGTCCTCCCCTCAACCGCCCCGTAACATATGAATTCTTAGATTTCGATCGTTTTTCTTTTAACATTCCGTGTTTTTTGCAGTGACACACATTGCACGCTCATCCTCCTAAGCCCCAAATATTCCATGGCCACGTATTTCGACCCGGACCGTCAGTCGAACGTAGACTACACAAATGTCAAGAAGGTTCTTGATGATGTTCTCCCCGGCTACGTCAAATCTGGAGGCACCTTCACCAAGCCTATTCGTAAGTACGGCAAGCACGTGTTCTCCCACAATACGACGTTCTGCTGCGTCAAGCAGCCGCCTGGCGGTCAGAAGGGTGCCTACTATGCCATCCATCACATGCGGGCGATCGTACGGGACCATCATCAACTTCTGCTACCGAGTAGACTCAAAGATTGGGCCGCGAGCGTGTCGGCAATCAAGGACGCGGACATCAGACAAGAATTCTTTCGCATCCAGTCGGAGTTTGCGGAAATCATCCATCAAGATGTCCTTCGAACCTCGGGGCAGTTCTACCTCAGAAATCAACCGTCCAACAGTGACATCGACACAATGCTACAAATGCAGGCTGACAACGCCCGTTCTTTCATGACTCCCACGATAGACGGCGGCTTCATCCATGCTTCGGTCCCTTGAGTCGAGTCGAAAGCAGTGATGCTGTGTGTAGTTCTGAAACATCGATTGGCTCATGTTGTAATTAAACTTTAATGAACTTGTAGTATGTCTCTTTGGTTTCGGGAGTCGTTCAACTTAGATGTAATCGATGCTATTAATGTCTTGCTTTTCTCTTCCGATCGTTCTGTTGCATACTTACATATTGCTTATGTATTGTCTGTGAATTGGTACTAACGTTTCATTTGGCTAGTGCATAGCGATGCCGACGTATGTCGTGTACAAGGGTAAGGTTCCCGGAGTCTACGACGACTGGGAGGAGTGTCGGAGACAGTTTCACCGATTCAGCGGTAACAGTTACAAAGGGTACACCACTAGGGCCGAGGCCGAATCTAGATACGCCCGCTATCTAGCGGGAGAGGGGAGGGAGCGTTGGAGGAACCGGATGAAGACGAGTTTCATCGTGATGATGCTCATCATGATGGTCGCAACTCTCTTTTATGTGATGGTAGTTTAGATGATCGATATCGACTTGTAATGTGAAGACAAACTCGCTACTCGCGGTCTCGAGACTTGTAATATGATGTTCTATCTTTGTTCGATCTTTTCAATTCGGAGACTAATATGATGAATTGTATTCGGAGACTAATATGATGAATTGTATTCAAAGACTAATCTTCTATTGTATTCGATGAATCTGTTGTTGATGTGTGCTGTCTATATTTTGTCAAATTATACATTTTGTAACCTATGCAAAAAACAGAAAATAAAAAATAAAAAAAAACCTAATATTCATACTAATGGCGCATCACATGACAGTGCGCCATTAGTATGACAAAGCATACTAATGGCGCATCACTGAAGAGTGCGCCATTAGTATGCCGAGGTTACTAATGGCGCATCTTGCTGCCGTGCGCCATTAGTATGCCAGAGCACCTGGGTATACATGGCCCCTGGGAGGCATACTAATTGCCACTTCTGTATACACTAATGGCGCATCAGTGGTGCGCCATTAGTATATCAGATACTAATGGCGCACCAGGGGGTGCGCCATTAGTAAAATATACTAATGGCGTGGTACTAATGGCGCACCGCTAATGCGCCATTAATGGCCAAATTAGGTGCGCCATTAGTAGGCCTTTTCCTAGTAGTGAACTCGCTTGGCCGTCTGGAGCAGATCGATAGCTACGCCCCTGGCCATCAGTCAGGTTTGGAATCTTGAACTACACCACCGACATCCGCGTAGACTTGATCTTTCGACGGATTCGAACCCACAGCAGGTGCGCCGTACGGTCGTGATGAGCACGGCTTAGACCTGCCATCGGACAGTATTCAGGAGAGCACACCTGCAGCTGCCCTGGCCTTAGATCCTGAGCAGACCGTGCCATCCGAGGACGGGTGGATAGACCCCACCGGGGAGGCCGCGCACTCTTTGGCAATAGAGCCGAACACAGACTTCGCCTCCAATGAGGTCTGTGTCATCGGACCCTCGGACTCTTCTCCGGCCATAGGCTCCGAACCACATACATTCGTGCCTATCGAATCAGATTGGGCATCAGTTATGGAGTTTACCTCCACGGATATCTTTTAGCACTCGCCCTTCGGCAACGTGCTAAATTCACTGAAATCTCTGTCCCTGTTAGGAGACTCTTGGCCGAACTTTGTCCGGCTTGAGTGGGAAGCGGATGACAAAGAAATCCGTTCCCCATCCACCACCCACTTAATAGCCACTGTCGACGACTTAACCGACATGCTTGATTTCGACTCCGAAGACATCGACGGTATGGACGACGATGCAGGAGAAGAACAGGAACCACCGCCTAAAGGGTGCTGGATAGCCACCTCATCGTATGATATATACATGGTGGACACACCCAAAGAAAACAACGGTGAGGAACGGAAGGATGCAATGGAGGATAATCCTCTTGAGAAGGAAGCAAAGCGACGACATCGGCGCCGCTCTAAATTCTGCCATAGTAAAAACAGCGATAACAACGCAAGAAAGAATAATGCCCTGGTCGACTCCAAAGGCAACGATAACCCCATGGACCTAGCGATGGAGTAGGATGAGCCAGGGGACGGCGAACATAGTCCGGGGCCACTGTCCGATCATAGCGATGACGGAAATAAAACTCATAAACCTGACTCCGGAGAGGAGAACGGTCCGGATGATGATGCACTCATCATCCCGAAAAGACACTTGGAACAAGAGAACCTCCATAGAAGGCTTATCGCCACTGCGAGGAGCTTGAAGAAGCAGAAGCAAAGGCTTAAGGCCGTGCAGGATACGTTCAACCGCAGATGGAACAAAGTGCTCGACACTGAAGAAAAACACGGTGGCGATCGCCACACAAAGAGCTACCGAAAGCGCAAGCTGCTGCCCGAATTCGACGACGAGGATATAAAGCCCATTCCGCCAAAAAATAATATGGCCGATCCGCCGGGCCGACCACCCCGTGGCCGCGACAGGGCGGCTAAAGACGCCGCACACAAGTCAGCACATGATTTATGTGAGCACCTAGACAAAAAATCCGGTATGGCCAGGTCCATCTATGGATCTAGGAAGCGTGCTCAGGCGTAGGATCACGGCCACCAAAAGGACTATACTGATCGAATACCAGCTCGGAATCAACACCGAACACTACAACCATCGGAAGCATGCCATGACACATCCAAATACAGGGGTGCCACGCACCCCCTGTGCTTCACCGATGAGGTGCTAGATCATGAATTTCTAGAGGGATTTAAACCCGTAAACATAGAGGCATACAACAGAATGACAGACCCTGCGGTCTGGATCGAGGACTTTATTCTTCACATCCACATGGCTCGCGGAGATGATCTCCATTCAATCAAATACCTGCCCCTCAAGTTGACAGGACCAGCTCGGCACTGGTTGAAAAGCCTCCCCGAAAACTCAATTGGAAGTTGGGAGGAACTTGAGGATGCTTTCAGGGCTAATTTTCAAGGGACCTATGTCCGACCCTCGGATGCAGACAATTTAAGTCACATAATTCAACAACCAGGAGAGTCAGCCCGTAAGCTTTGGAACAGATTTCTCACCAAGAAGAATCAAATCGTCGACTACCCGGATGCCGAAGCCCTAGCGGCTTTCAAGCACAGTGTCCGGGACGAATGGCAGCCCTAACAAGCCTTATGACCCACTTTTGCGCGGGCGAGGACAGTTGGTTGGCCCGCAGCCGCACCAGCGATCCAGGCACATCCGAAATCAGGGACGGAAATGGGAAGCCGCGACGCAATATAAACAAGCTTCAAAACAACGAAGACAGCCCAGACAATACGGCGGTAAACACCGGATTCAGGGGCTCTCGACCCGGTCAACGGAAAAAGCCATTTAAAGGCAGCAGAGATGGACCATCTAGCCTAAACAAAATTCTAGACAGATTATGTCAGATTCATGGCACCCACAAGAGACGTGCAAATCACACCAATAGAGAATGTTGGGTCTTCAAGCAGGCCGGAAAGCTAAATGCCAAACACAAAGGGAGGGAGACACCAAGTGAAGACGAGGATGAACCGTGCCAGCCGAACATTGGGGGACAGAAAACATTTCTACCAGAAGTCAAAACAGTGAACATGATTTACGCAACTCACATACCAAAGAGGAGGCGCAAATGTGCACTCCGAGACGTATACGCTGTAGAGCCCGTCGCCCCCAAATTTAACCCATGGTCGGCCTGCCCGATCACTTTTGATCGCAGGGATCATCCGACTAGTATCCAGCATGGAGGTTCGGCTGCCTTGGTGCTCGACCCAATAATCGACGGATACCATCTCACCTGAGTCCTTATGGACGGCGGCAGTAGTCTTAATATGATATATCAGGACACTGTCCGCAAAATGGGGATAGACCCATCAAGAATCAGCCAAAGCAATACTACCTTTAAAGGAGTAATACCACGCGTAGAGGCCCGCTGCACGGGCTCTCTGATACTAGAGGTTGTATTCGGTTCGCCTGACAACTTCTGAAGCGAAGAACTAATCTTCGACATTGCTCCATTCTGAAGCGGCTACCATGCACTACTCGGAAGAACGGCCTTCGCTCGTTTCAATGTAGTTCTGCATTACGCTTATCTTAAACTTAAGATGCCCGGTCCACATGGCATCATCACAATTAGCGGAAATACAGAGCATTCCTTACGTGTGGAAGAATATGTGGCAGCTCTAGTAGCCAAACCACTAAACGGCCTCTCCAACCAGAATAAATGATCAGTCGTCAAGAGCACGGACATGGCTGGACGTGTCCGGTGCACCACCTGTTGTAGCAGCCCAGGTAAACTTGATCTTGGGACAATTGATATACTCCCATAGGTGGTGCTAGGGGCTACCTGCATGTAAAAAGGTCCATAGTTCGGCTCGACCCTATTAATACAATAATAGATTGCATTTTCATGGTTCATTAAGAATAACCAACTTTTCGCACGATCACACCAGATTCTTTCACCTGGGTTTTTCTTTTTTACAGATGATCATCGTGATACGCCCTTCCAGGATATGGCACAACGGAGACAAAGGCGCAGACGTGCAGCAGGGCCCCGTTCAAAGGTTTATTTTTAGATTAAGACCCTGTGTAAACCTTTTTTATGGTCTCTTGTTGCTTCACAACCTCCGGGCACTTAAAACAACCGAGAGGGATACTGGCGTTATTGGCATTTCGTCACGCTAGATTAATGCACGTACCTGGATATTCTGGGCTCATTATCAAGGGCGATACTCAGCCCAGTATATGTTTTAAAGTCCGAATACCTTCAGGAGTGTTTGGCATCGGGAGTTTGGCCTTATATGCATTAGCTCTGAATCATGTCTTTGGTCAATAGTTGGGTTTGCCTGGCTCCCGTGTTTTGCTACCTTACGTTCCGTTCTATCGGCTAAGGTGGCACTGGGAGAACTACTGCGATTGTGCCCTGGTTCACCTGGATGAGCACCTCAGTAGAGAAAGCCGAAAACTAACTGTCATGATAAAGCGAGAGACTGGTCAACCACTCAATGACTCAGCGGAATCTTCGTGATTCCTCCGCATTAATGAAGGACCAGTTTCCCGGTCATGTATGTACGTGCACCATATTCGATGACCGCAGAAGTACCAGGGGCTATAGAGTAGCCCCACCGTCAAACTCCTATGGCTAAGTGAAAGTGTTAAAGCTATATAGTCCGATTGCCTTGTTCGCCACGCTATCACCTCCTTAAACAGACCAACACGTTGGATAAAGTGTGACTACGCGCTTTACCGAACACCCCCGCATTATATGCATGGGGGCTGAAGCCAACGACTGCAAATTTTCAGGTTATATACATACATACATAAACAGCCGCACAGGGGGCACTATAATACTTTACGGGCAAAAGTATAAATACAACCTTTATAATAAAAATAGCATTGCTTTTACAATCAAGATACATGTCGCTGGAACATGGTACTCTTTGAGCACTGAGACTATTAAACGAGCACCTTCTAGGACTTCTTCAAAATAGTGCTCGGGCGAGTCCTGGCCCCGGGGCGGACCCCGGGTTGCAACAGCGGTGGCCTCCATCTTCGCCCAATATGTCTTAACACAGGCAAGAGCCATCCGTGCACCTTCTATGCACGCCGACCTCTTAGCAGCGTCGATATGTGGCACAGCACGAAGAAATAGTTGCACTAAACTGAAATAGCTATCCGGACTTGGTTCCTTCAGCCACAGATGATCCACGATAGTCTTCATGGCAAGCCCGAACAGCCTATGGAGCTCGGCCCACTCGGCCATTTGCTCATTTAACAGCAGCGAGCGCCTTGGATTACTGAACTGCGACCAGAACAATCATTCCACCTCATGGTCTTCCTGATCTTTGAAATATTCAGTCGCATCAGCAGCACTCTTCGCTAAATCCAAGTACGCGTCTGCAGAACTCCACAGTTGATCAAGAGCGTGTTTACTTTGGATCGCCAAACTTTGTCCGCAATAAGAAGGCCTTCTTCAAGTCAGCCGCTTTTGCTTGGCTTTCCCTTTTGAGGAGCTCATAGCGGCTGGCAGCATTCTGCAGCTCAAGAGCCATGTTGGCTATTTTCTCTTCGCTCTGGTGATGAGCAGCCTGTTCGGCTTTTAACTCTTCGGCCGCCTTCAGGGTGGCCGCATCACTTCTCCTGGCTTGTTTCTTGGTTCGAGCAAGTTCTGCCCGAAGGGTCTCCACGACGACAGCCCCGTCTACAGTCAAAGCATATTTTAGATACTAGCATCATGCTCCTCTTAATATTTGCTGACCACCCAAACATACATACCCTGTTCCTCGTCAAGCCGCTTGTTCACAAGCGTGATGTCCGCATCCGCCACGTCAAGCTGCCGCCTCAATTCGGTAAAATTAGCAGTTCGGTCAGCCGCTGGACCCTCAGCCGCCTGCGCATGAAAGCAGTGCTATCATTACCTGAGACTATGATCCTCTGTTTGCCGCCTCTGGATGGCAACCAGAGTCTCAAGGTATACTATCTATACAGAGCACACCTAGCATGTGCAGTATAGTCAAAAACATATATATTATTTTGCATACCTCAAAGCCTCTTAGTAGGCTCGTAAAAGCTTCAGTCAAACCACTTTTTGTGGATGAGATCTTCTCAACCACCGTACCCATCAAGGTATGATGTGCCTCTGAGATAGCCACTTGCTCCAAAAGATCCATCAATGTGTACGGTTGTACACCGGATAGTCCCGGACTTTTGCTGTTGATCTCCTTAGGAGCCGAGAACCCCGGACTTCAGGCGGCCGAAGAGTTACCTTCTGGACTTTGCGGATCAGGAGAAATCCTCCGTGACGACACCTTAGGGTTGTCCGTCTCACGAGGCGGGGAGGCAAGAGGAGGCATTTCGCTCTCCATCATCTCCGGAAGAAGATCCCCCGAGGACGAACTTTGTTGAGAAGGGCTATGAGCTGGACTGCAAAACATATGTCTCGGTTATTATTCTCAGGAAAAAGCAGGGCATATTTTCTAAGGTGCCTTTGTTTACTTACAGCTCGGCTAACGGCTGGCCCCCTTGTGGGCACTGTGCGGTAACGATGCCCTCTGGGCAGGGCCCCCTGGTGCGGTTTTCTTCCCTCGTTTGGAAACCTCCATTTCCAAGTCTTCGGGGGAGGCCCTTTTCTTCCCGTGGGAGAGGGGATTCTAGATTCACCTCCCCGATCCTCGTCCTTCGCGGAGGCACTAATTCCCCCGGTTTGGATGTGTAATGTATGAAGCCCGATTTCGGCTTCTCTATTCCTCCCCTCGTCCTCTCCTGATGGCACTTGATAGGGTGCGTGAGCCAGCATCCTGGTTAGTACAGGATCTGGCGATCCTTCGGGAAGAGGGGCCGAACACCTGATCCTCTCCGCCTTTCTTATTCAGTCCTGGCCGAAGGCAATTTTTCAGAATGATGTTATGAAAAATATAATAACAACATGTTCAGTCACAGAGTTACTTACTTGGGTATCTGGGCGGTTGCAGTTCAGGCCCGCATCCTCGATGGTGTCCGGACACTTTATTCATGATCCGAAGAATAACCGATACATCCCTTCGAGCGTCACGCCGAAGAAGTGCTGAATAGTTCACGGTCCTTCCGGGTTGAACTCCCACATACGAAGAGATTGATGTTGGCATGGCAGGACCTAACGAACTAGCACTACCTGAATTACTTTGACGAGACTAACATCCCTCTTGAGGAGATCTCGGATGTGGCTTTGCAATGTCAGTACATCATTAACTGGCCCCCAGTCCAGCCCTTTGTTGACCCATGACGCTAGTTGGGGTGGAGGGCCCGAGCGGAAGGCTGGGGAGGCCACCCGCTTTGTACCTCGGGGTGTTGTGATGTAGAACCACTCCTGTTGCCATAAGTCGGACACCTCCGGGAAGGAGCCCTTTGGCCATAGGGTGTCGTCACCTTTGCTTATTATAGCACCTCCGCACTCCATGTGTCGCCCGTCGATCATCTTCGGCTTCACATTGAAGGTCTTGAGCCATAAGCCGAAGTGTGGGGTAACGCAGAGGAAGGCTTCACACACGACGATAAATGACGAGATTTGAAGGATGGAATCTAGAGCTAGATCATGAACTTCTAGCCCGTAATAGAACATGAGCCCTCTTACGAAGGGATCAAGACTAAATCCCAGCCCTCAGAGGAAGTGGGAAACGAATACAACACTCTCTCTGGGTTCGGGAGTGGGGATGACCTGCCCTTGAGCAGGTAGCCTGTGGGGGATTTCGGCGGTCAGATACCTAGCCTCCCTAAACTTCTTGATGTCCTCCTCTGTGACAGAAGAGGCCATCCACCGGCCTTGAAGGTTGGATCCGGACATGATTGAATGTCCAAAGCGCTTAGCCTGAACCTTGGGTGTTGGAACTTGAGGTAGGGGGAGCAAAGGATTGGGCGTGGAAAGAAAAGGACGGGTCTGGACCTCTTTATAAAGAGGGTGAATATCAAGCGTCCTCCACGTGGCAATTTGGAACTTGCCTAAAATCGAGGTGTCATACTAACAGGCACGGTTGGGTTACCCACACCCGCGATGATGAGAATCCCGTGATAAGGGGAACACGATCTCTGCTTCGACAAGATGTGCCGATAAAATCGCCTCGCAATACATGTAGTAGCAGGCTGGGAAAAACGGTTCGTATAATGACCGGGCCGCGGCGTGATGTTACGCTATGAAAAGGTTGTCAGCAGATTGGATTTGTGGAATGTTGTACTCTCTATGGTGGTATGTGGAATTTGTTTTGTAGAGCCAGACATGATCCTTGTGTTCAAAATCTTCTAGGGAGTATTCGAAGAAGGAACCCACCTTGCAATGTCGAAGACAATCTGCGTGCCAGACTCATCATCATTGAAGCCTGGTTCAGGGGCTACTGAGGGAGTCCTGGATTAAGGGGTCCTCGGACAGCCGGACTATGTAGTTGTGCTGGACTGTTGGACTATGGAGATACAAGATTGAAGACTTTGTCCCGTGTCCAGGTGGGACTCTCCTTTGTGTGGAAGGCAAGCTTGGCTATTCAGATATGTAGATTTCCTTCTCTGTAACCGACTCTGTGTAACCCTAGCCCCCTCCCGTGTCTATATAAACCGGAGGGTTTAGTCCGTAGGACCAACAACAATCAGAATCATAGGCTAGCTTCTAGGGTTTAGCCTCTACGATCTCGTGGTAGATCAACTCTTGTAATAATCATATCATCAAGATCAATCAAACAGGAAGTAGGGTATTACCTCCATCCAGAGGGCCCAAACCTGGGTAAACATTGTGTCCCCCGCCTCTTGTTACCATTAGCCTTAGACGCACAATTCGGAACCCCCTACCCGAGATCCGCCGGTTTTGACACCGACACTCGCCGCCACGCAAAGACCTCGAAAGATCTCTCATGGGCAGGCGATGGCTCCCAGGAGCGCCCTAGTCGCAGAGGCGAACATGCCGAGCCGGCGGCGCTGGAGTTGTTATCCCTCGACGGCATGCCCGATCAGCTCAATCAGCACCTCAATAAGCAGAAGGAGTTCATCCAAGGCTTGGTGGAGCTGCTGAAGGAGAGCCTCGACGACATGCCCGCTGAGCTCAATAAGCAGGGGGAATTGATCGCCGGCTTGGTGATGCTACTGAAGAAGAGCATTGCCTTGGAGAAGAAGGCGACCGGTGAAATCCTGCAACTTCAGGAGGACAAGGCAAAGCTCTGCCACGAGCTCGACCTGTTGAAGGAGAAGAACGCCGGCTGGAAGAAGCTGCATGAGAATAGTAATTCCTCGATGAAGAGGCTCCAGGCCCTCGTCATGGAACAGAAGGAGGAGTTGGCGAAGCTCCGCATCGAGCACCCGGCTGCTGTCAAGGTACATAATGCGGCCATGGAACTGATGATGAAGGCTCACGTTGAGAAATCCCACGTCATGGACAGAATGAAGAAGATGGCGGAGGAGACGCGCAAGGAGATGGAGGTCGTGGAGGTGATGAAGAAGCAGTTACGACTCTGCGGCGAATTAGATCATTTGGGGTGATAATCTTCCTTCTTCTTTTGCTCCTGTGTTTCATCTTTTGCTTCGGTGTTTCGCCGCACATGTCATGTTCTCTGCGAGGCATGAATAGAACAATGCTAACAATGAGATGACTAGCAAATTAGATAATTTTTTATCTCCATATGGCACTGGGCTGCCGTGTTTCGTGCTCCTCCATCGTAGTACTACTCCAGTGGAAAACTTGAGTATACCGCATGGTTCTTTGCTCCTTCTCAGGTCGTCGGCACATTTATACGAGCAGTCAAATCACAAGGCCCCGCCTTCCAGCAGTAATGAGCCGTCAAATTACAAAGGCCCTCGCCTCTCGTGAAACCGACCAAGCTAGACTGCCCCGCCCTCTAGCCTTTTAAAAAATGTATACTTTTGTACATTAGTAGTATTAAAAAGGCTAGTCACAATAATGGTGTCCAACACAACCCACCCCTCAAATAAAACTAGGCACCCTGGAATTCTTTGACAAAACTAAGCACCCTGAAATTCTTTGACAACTAAACTGCTGGCTATATGATGTTGCCATATATATTGTACGTATATAATGTGAAGAAACGAGTGGTAGTACTATACCAACTAAAAGATGAAATGTAAGAATTACTAGTATATATGTACTGAAGAGTTAAAGTAACGAGAAGAAACATAACATAGTTCTGCTGGGGGCTCAGCACAACAGACCCCTCAAATTAAACTAAGCACACCTGAAATTAAACTATGCAACTAATCCGGTAGACACTGCATTAGAACCACCATGAGCAACAACACGGCCACCTTACTCGGAGTCCTCGTCCACAACCTCGACTTCGTCCTTGTCCGTCTTCCTCTTGGCCAATACTTCTTTGCTTGAACCGCACACTTGGCTCTTGCTCTTCATCCAACCCTTGTAGATATTGAAACAAAGGTAGCCATCCATTGCAGCGTAGTGGACGTGGTCTATATCTAGTACATTCCGCTGCCATGCATGACGATGAAACGTGTGATGAGGTTTCTCCAGTTTATCGTACGAAGGATGAACCATGGCTCCTGCCAGGGTCGGCATTGAAGGCTGGACACTGGAGGGCAGCAGCCGATTCTTCTGGAGGTCGAAGGGGTTGCCTACAACGAGGCCTATCTGACCCAGGACTCTTTTGTCGTTCGTAAAGTCTAAAGTAATGAATTTGACTAGGTTGCTCTGGAGGAAGTTCTTAAAATCCAGGCATTCAACATCGGCATGGCATATATGGTAGACCAAGCATAAGTCATGCACGCAAACCTGGATCACGCGGGCTTCTTCCTCTCTTCCTCCTTTAGATCCTTCTCTCGTCCCAGGACTGTGGTGTACTCAACATCTAGCCCAGCGACCCACTAATTATCCTAGTTTTCTAACATGCGTCTGAAGCAAGAAAGGCATCCTTTCACCGTCGCGGAAGAACGGGAGTAGATGATGTCGAACTCATCGCCGGTGATGGTTCTAACCTTGTACTCACCGCCGATCATTGCGATTTCGGACGCCATGGATTTGGGAGGAGGGTTAGGATTAGTGGAACTGTCGTATTGTGAAAGGATGGGACGACTAGGAGAGAACGCCGTAATATTAAAGGACGTGCGGGGACGAGTAGGAGCGAACTGCCAGCGTGCGAATGACGGGGTAGTGGCTTTCCATTCTCCCATGATACGGGCTTCTGAGAGCCCTTGGATCTAAGATCGAACGGTTGCATGGTGTGATTCCAAACCTATGGGTGAATATCCTATCCTGGAGGGTTATTCTGCAAATTTTCAGCAACTTAGCATGCGACCGTTCGATCTCAGATCCAAGGGCTGCCAGCAGCCCGTATAATGGTCGCGCCTACCACGACCGTCGCGCCGCTCGTGCGGTCACGCCCTTGGAGATTTAACACGGTGCGTAAGGCTATCTGATGTTGGCATTTCATACATAGTCATCACTTAGTCACTGATACTACAACAAGGTTAGCTATAAGATTGGCTATAAGTGTATTTTTTTACTTCTCTCTATCTCTTTCTTCATACTCCCTCCATCTCATAATATCAGAACGTTTTTTACACTAGTGTAGTGCCAAAAACGTTCTTATATTATGGGATAGAGGGAGTAGTATTTATTGCATTTGCCAAGGAGTGACCTCTTCGAATGAAATGGTGCTTAGATGAGGTGCTAAAGGCATTAAATGGCTTAGCAATCAAGTCCCCAATGCATAGGTGCTTATTATTTTTTGTTGCTAAGTTTGCTTCATTTAATTAGCTATAGACTCAAAATTGTCTTTTCACCTAGGTACACGTGCTTAGCACCGTTTCTTCCTTAGGTCACCAAACTTGCCACATCAGACTTTATGCCTATGTGGCAAGCTTAGCACCTGTAGGAGAAAGTAAATAGTACAATAGTCGGCTATAAGCCCGCTTTACATGGCATTTTTGCATATGTGGAGGAAAGAGGCAAGGAAAAAGTAGAGAACTGGGCTCTCATGCAAGAGCCAGCCTCTACTACAGGGTGGAGCATTTTTAAAGGCACCTATATGGAGGTGGTCAGGAATCGGGAGACTCACGCCAGTCGTAGCGCCGCAGTTAAAATGATAATGGCAAGTTAAATCACGGGGCCCCACCTGTCCAGCAGTAACTCGCTGTCAAATCACACAGCCCTAGGTTTGTAGCAGCCTACTCCCTCATCTTCTCGCGTGTCTGTCGAACCGACTAGGCGGAACTTCCCCGCCTACCGCACAGGAAAAGCCCTGCCCTCAACTTTTAAATAGTATACTATACTAATTTTGTATCCATGGATTGCGCCATGGAGCAAAGCCTCTAGAAAATGGCGGTACACATGTACAGAGTATACAGCACGCCCATCGCCTTCGCGTCGCACCCTATACAGTCGGTCGGTCTGGCACGCTGCTCTCCGAATGGAACGCGTGTCATATTGCATTTGCACACACATGTGGGACCGCCATTGAGAACCGACCATAGGCACACTCCCCGGCCCCGCAAGTCGGGTAACTTAATAGAAGAGGGAGACGAGCGATAGTACTAGAGAAGTGATGTACTACGTTGGTGCCTGGACGATCCCTGCAAGACATGAAAGATCAGTTCGTCCATGCATGTGACCAGACTCCAGCAGACACGCCTAGATTGGCTATCGTCTACATATCGTGCAGGCTGTGTTGTACATGGTTGTAGTTCTGGTGAGAAATCTAAAAAGGGTTTCTTGTCATCTCGCAAAATTAGGTGTCATGTGCTTCGGATCACTGCGAGGGTTAAACAGTGACAACTGAGTTGGGCTAGTCATTGGGGGCACATGCACGAAGACTACTCGGCTGCCATCTAGGTCAAGTCGGCTATGTTAATTAGGACATCTATCGACGGACCCCTTCTCTATGAGTTTATCTTTAATTTGAGCTTTGTTCCTCGTCTAGTTTGTCCGTTGGGATTCATGTTGTCTCCTTTGGGTAGTGAGGTTATGATTTCTTGTCATGTGGCATTTTTTCGTGTTATATGTTATAATCCAGTGCTTCAGATCAAAATGATGACAACTGCGCCTCTGGGCCATGTGCATGAAGACTTCTCGACAGTCATTGACGAGGTCAAGCCGGCTCCGGTAGACAAAAGAAAACTAGTACTCCACTATATAGGCAGGAGCCTCCGTGCTTTCTTGCTAGTGTTGCTCTCTTCACAGTGTCTCGTCCTCTCCAGATCTAAACACGACAGTGGTGGCCACACTCTTTCTCTTTGCTCACCGCTGGTCACAGATCCAGCCGGATCCTCTCCACCGGGGAAGGTGAGAAGGTGCAACGTTCACGCGGTCATCCTCAGCGACGGCTCTGACCGACTGCTGGCGCGTCCCGATCAGCCTGCCTTGTCATTCTCTCCCAAGCACTACTGGTGAGGGAGGGCCTCCGACCCCTTCTTCCTCGCTGCCGTAGTGTGGGCAGATCCGGCCTCCCGCTGCCCACCTAGCTACATCCCGCCGACCATCAGGTATAACTTCCTTCGAAACCGGCCTTGCTCTACTTCCCGAGCTCCCGACGTCGCTGCATTTGTATCTTTTAATATTTCTCAGGTCCCCTCATAGATAGGATCGATCGGTTGTTCGAAAACCACCTATTTTTTTATGATTAAGAGGTAAAACTAGTACATGCACTCGAATCTAGTACTCTTGGTTCAAACAAGGAAGACAGGGGGTGGGGGTGGGGGGAGATTTGTTACCCGAATCTAGGACTTTGTCGAAAGAGGTAATAATGGGGGCGAAAAGTAGCGGAGACTTGCTATCCAACTGGTCTGTAGGTCTAATAGGGAAATAAAGGGAAACATAGTACAAACTCAATATAAACCCGATCTATTGGTTGAAAAAGGAAAGAAAGTGGGGACTGGGGGACAAGTCAATAGAGTAAGTCCAGCACTAGATTTGCTAGCCTCACACAGTATAAGGTGGCTATACCGAACAAAAATGAGAACAACCCAGATATCCTGTTCTGATGTTTGTTGCCCCGAGCCACTCTTATGTAATGCCACTGGTAAAATGTAGCAGTCGCACTGTTAAAAGTAAGGACACGTTAAACCAATGCTATTTTCAATGTAATGCCTCCAGTAATATAAATCAATGGCACTTTTTTACATGTCCTGCTAAATTTCCCATTAAGATAAGTTGGTTCTTTTCGTTAGAAATGCAACTGTCCTGGTCCGCCTACTCTCCCGTGCCCAAATTAATGTTGTAGGACCTTGAGAAGAGGTGTCTAGAGGGGGGGTGATTAGACACTAAGTACCAAAGTTGCAGTATTTAACTTCTTTAAGTTTAAGTGGAGTTTAGGCACAAATTTAACATTCACAACATATAGCAAGCAAGCATGCAAAGAGTATATGAGCAGCGGAAACTAAAGCATGCAACTTGCAAGAATGTAAAGGGAAGGGTTTGGGAGGATTCAAACGCAATTGGAGACACGGATGTTTTTGGCGTGGTTCCGATAGGTGGTGCTATCGTACATCCACGTTGATGGAGACTTCAACCCACGAAGGGTAACGGCTGCGCGAGTCCACGGAGGGCTCCACCGAAGAAGGGTCCACGAAGAAGCAACCTTGTCTATCCCGCCATGGCCGTCGCCCAAGGACTTGCCTCACTAGCGGTAGATCTTCATGAAGTAGGCGATCTCCTTGCCCTTCCAAACTCCTTGGTTCAATTCCACAATCTTGTCGGAGGCTCCCAAGTGACACCTAGCCAATCTAGGAGGCACCACTCTCCAATAAGTAACAAATGGTGTGTTGATGATGAACTCCTTGCTCTTGTGCTTCAAATGATAGTCTCCCCAACACTCAACTCTCTCTCTCTCACAGGATTTGGATTTGGTGGAAAGAAGATTTGAGTGGAAAGCAACTTGGGGAAGGCTAGAGATCAAGATTCATATGGTTGGAATGGAATATCTTGGCCTCAACACATGAGTAGGTAGTTCTCTCTCAGAAATAGGATACTGGAAGTGTAGGTTCATTCTGATGGCTCTCTCCACGAATGAAGAGGAGGTGGAGGGGTATATATAGCCTCCACACAAAATCTAACTGTTACACACAATTTACCAATCTCGGTGAGACCGAATCAACAAACTCGGTCAGACCGATTTAGTAAACCTAGTGACCGTTAGGATTTTCAGTGGGACCGAAATGCAACTCGGTAGGACCGATATGGTTAGGGTTAGGGCATAACGTAATCTCGGTGAGACCGATTTTGGTAATTAGCTAACCAGAGAGTTGGTCAGGCAAACTCGGTGGGACCGATCTTGGTAATAAGTTAACCAGAGAGTTTGCATTGTAACCTCGGTAGTACCGATTAAACAAACTCGGTGAGACCGATTTTGATAATGGACATACACAGAGAGATTACAATCCCATCTCAGTGAGACCGAGATCCCTATCGGTGAGACCGATTTGCCTAGGGTTTGTGGCAGTGGCTATGACATTTGAACTCGGTGGCGCCGGATAGAAAGAATCGGTGTGACAGATTTTGGCTTTAGGTTTAGGTCATATGTGTGGAAGTGGGAAAGTAGTTGAGGGTTTTGGAGCATATCACTAAGCACTGTGGAGCAAGAAACTCATTAAGCAACACCTCATCCCTTCTTGATAGTATTGGCTTTTCCTATAGACTCAATGTGATCTTGGATCACTAAAATGTAAAATGAAGAGTCTTGAGCTTGAAGCTTTAGCCAATCCTTTGTCCTTAGCATCTTGAAGGAGTTCCCACATCCTTTAGTCCATGCCACTCCATTGTTGAACTTATCTGAAACATACTAGATAAAAGTGTTAGTCCAACAAGAGATATGTTGTCATTAATTACCGAAACCACCTAGGGAGCACTTGTGCTTTCAATCTCCCCCTTTTTGGTAATTGATGACAACATACATCAAAGCTTTAGATAAGGATATAAAGAATAGCAAGTAAAGCTTTGGAAAGACATGTAACAAGCATAGGCTCCCCCCACATGTATGCAAACATGTGAATATGGAATATAGAAGCATGTGAGAGCATAACCATGATAGAGTAGGCAATGAGTTACATGTATCTTGGCCATATGCATCAGAGCAAAGAATATTAAAGAAAATATCTTCATGCTCATGAGTCCTTCTTGCAAACAGTATGTACATCAGCAAGAATTCCTCATACACATGATTGTGATGCATATACTTACCTTGTAGTCTTGAGTTGGCTTAGGATGGAATGAACCTGCGTAAACAAGGTTAGATAAGATAGGTACATCTACTAGCCAGAGCAAACAGAAGAAACCACAAGAATACCAAGACTGGGATGACATGTAGAGAGTGAGTACTAAGTACCACATTGGATTAGTCACGTCCCCAAGAGTAAAGATATGCAATGAATTTAAATGATTTCTTTCCCTTAGATGTCTTGCTCCCCCTAAATCTAGCATGGGATACTGGGAGAATATAGGGAACAGAAAAACAGAGCTGAAAGATATAAATGAACAGAGCTAATGCAAGCTAATGTAAATAAGCATATACGAACATGTCTTTTCCCCTCAATAAGACAT
Organism: Triticum dicoccoides; assembly: GCF_002162155.2. Lineage (NCBI taxonomy): Eukaryota > Viridiplantae > Streptophyta > Magnoliopsida > Poales > Poaceae > Triticum > Triticum dicoccoides. The sequence goes on from NC_041385.1 coordinate 82,650,850, forward strand.
GTGAAATCTCTCCTCTTGAACACCGAGCATCTGGGATCCTTGATAAATACTTTCTACTTGAGTATTCTCTCCCCCTGGAGATCTCTTTCTCTCCCCCTGTGGAAGTGATGTTCTCTCTCCCTTTGGAAGAGATGAGCTTGGATGTGATCTCTCTAAGTAATAAGCTTTGATGTGATCTCTCTCTCCCCCTTTGACATCAATTTCCAAGAAGGGTTTTCTGGAATTTGTTGTGAATGGGTTTGGTCCTAGAGTCACAACACAAAGCACTGGATAAAATTGTGATGCTTGTAGAGGACAAGATTCATTGAGTGGAGCTGGATCAGAAGAAACACAGAATTAGTGGCAAACTATTTGTCCTATGGGGAAATCGGTGGCACCGAGTGGTATGCTTCGGTTGTACCGAAAGAATTCGGTTGGGCCGAAAATAACTAATCAGTGGAACCGAGTTCATCGCAGAGAAAACACATGTCACCTCAGCTCACTAGTCTAGTAGGATCTCACAAAGATTTGCAAGGAATTTACTAAATGATATGCAATGAATTGGATGCAGTAAATGCTGAACAAACAGAAAAGAAAGAAATCTAGATGAAGTTTTTTTTTTGATAAAAAGGGAAACAAATATGCATGAGACAGATGCAAAAACACAGAAAAGAACACAAGAGAACTTCATCTAGAGATGGTCGGCAACAAAGTCACCTATGTTAGAGTATATTGACTTAGGAGTCTAGTGAGATCACTTGATCATAGGTCATACTCATCGTTTAAGCTCAAAATGGGATTACCATCTTTCGTTTAAGCATCTTGATGTATTCACATCTTGTCGAGTTGCTTTAGCTCATGACTCAGAGTAAAGCTTCTCTAAGATGGAATAACATACCTTGGTTGGTGGTGTTGATCATGTAGTTGAACTTGTGTGGGTTGCTCTAGGTTGATGTAGCCAAGAGTTGGGAGCACCACTTGAAATTTGAGTCCATCTACCTACATGGGTTAGTTCTTGCAAGGAAGAGCACTTATGTATCCAAAAATGACAATCATGAAGCTCAACATGGAATTTGTCAAAGGATATGTTTGAATGGTTTCGTGCTTCCTTGTCTTCAACCACCTTTGTGTAGAGACTTGGTGATGTAGAGATTGCTCAAGATGTGAGTAGGTTACAATCTCATGGAATTTGATCCAACCAAGTACCTACATGGGTTAGGTAACATGCAAGATGCAAATATGTCCAAGATATAAGATGTTCATCATAAGAGAAATATCAAGGATTAGTCATAAGCTCATGTCTTGCATGTATCCAATGAAGTTTCTACTCCAAGTTTAAAGCATCAATGATGTTCAATTCTCCTCTCAACCTGCAAAACACTTTCTCATCAAGAGGTTTAGTGAATATATCCGCTAATTGCTTTTCGGTGCGAACATGCTTAGGATCAATGTCACCCTTAGCAACATGATCTCGAATGAAATGATGACAAACTTCAATATGCTTAGTTCGAGAATGTTGCACAGGATTATGACCAATTTTGATAGCACTTTCATTGTCACAAAGCAATGGAAGATGTTTCACATATATCCCATAATCTTTAAGAGTTTGGGTCATCTAAAGTAATTGAGCAGAACATGAACCAGCGGCAACGTATTCCGCTTCGGCTGTGGATAAAGATACCGAGTTTTGTTTCTTGGATGACCAAGACACAAGAGATCTACCAAGAAATTGACAAGTACCCGAAGTGGACTTTCTATCAACCTTGTCTCCGGCATAGTCCGAGTCGGAGTAGCCAACAAGATCGAACGAGGCCCTCTTGGGATACCAAATGCCAAAATTTGGTGTATGGATTAAGTATCTCACTATCCTTTTCACGGCCTTAAGATGACATTCTTTAGGAGCAGCTTGATATCGTGCACACATGCAAACACTTAGCATAATATCAGGACGTGAAGCACATAGATATAACAATGATCCAATCATAGAGCGATAAACCTTTTGATCAACCGGTTCACCATCTTTGGTCAAGTCAAGATGTCCACTAGTAGGCATGGGTGTAGGTACACCTTTGCATTCTTGCATATTGAATTTCTTGAGCAAATCCTTAGTGTACTTTGTTTGAGAGACAAAAGTTCCTTCCTTAGTTTGCTTGATTTGCAACCCAAGAAATAATTTGAGTTCACTCATCATAGACATCTCAAACTTCTCCGACATAAGCTTCCCAAACTTTTCACTAAAATGAGGGTTAGTTGAACCAAATATAATATCATCAACATAAATTTGGCATACAAAGAGTTCTCCATTAACCCTTTTAGTAAAAAGAGTAGAATCAATCTTCCCAATCGCAAAGCCTTTTTCTATAAGGAACTTGGTCAAGCATTTATACCACGCTCTAGGAGCTTGTTTAAGACCATAAAGGGCTTTGCGAAGTTTGTAAACATGATTTGGTTTCTTAGGATTGATAAAGCCGGGAGGTTGTTTAACATAAAATTCCTCCTCTATTTCACCATTTAGAAAAGCACTTTTAATGTCCATTTGGTACAAGGTGATATCATGGTGATTAGCATAGGCAAGTAAGATGCGAATGGACTCAAGTCTAGCAACGGGACCATAAGTCTCTCCATAGTCCATACCTTCGACTTGTGTGTAGCCTTGGGTGATGAGACGTGCTTTGTTGCAAACTACTTGTCCATCTTCATCTTGCTTGTTACGAAATACCCATTTGGTACCGATGATGTTGTGGTTGTTGTCGGGCTTCTCAACCAATGTCCAAACTTGGTTCCTCTCAAAGTTGTGTAGCTCTTCATGCATAGCATTTATCCAATCCGGATCTTCCAATGCTTCTTCGACCTTCATAGGTTCAATGCTAGAGATGAAAGAATAGTTTTCACAAAAGTTAGCTAAACGAGTTTTAGAGCGAGTGATTCTCCCGGTTTGAATATCATTGTAGATTTGCTCGACGGGATGGTCTTTAGAAATTCTTGCTCGAACTCGTGAAAGCTTTTGCTTGGATCTTGGTTGAACTTCTTCTTCATCTTGTTCTTCTTATTGGCCTTCTTCATTGTTGGCATTGTCGTGGTGGAGAAGGAGGTTGTTGATGTTCATCTTGAAGCACTTCCTCGTTTTCTTCATCTTGGTGTGTCCCACTTGTGGATGCTTCCGTATCAATTCTTGGTTCACCTTGTCGTGATGTAGAAGCTTCCACTTGGACGGACGATGTACTCTCCTTCACCTCCGTTGGACGGACCTTGCCAATAGATAAGTCTTGGATTGCTTCCGAAGGATCTTTGTCTCCTACATCAATTGGCAATTGCTCTACTTGCGAGCCGTTAGATTCATCAAACTTCACATCTACCGTCTCTTCAACCTTTCAAGTCAAATTGTTGTAGACATGATAAGTGTGAGAGTTTGAGCCATAACCTAGTAGGAAACCATCATGAGACTTAGGACCAAATTTAGAACGACGATGCTTATCAAGAATGTAGCACTTTGAGCCGAATACTCGAAAGTATCCAACTTGGGGTTTGTTACCGGTGAGGAGCTCGTATGCCGTCTTGCCGAGTAGCTTGTGAAGATACAAGCGATTTGTTGCATGACAAGCTGTCTCAACCGCTTCTGCCCAAAAGTGCTTCGGTGTCTTGTACTCATCAAGCATCGTTCTCGCCATTTCGATGAGCGTCCGGTTCTTCCTCTCAACAACTCCATTTTGTTGAGGTGTGTACGTAGCCGAGAACTCGTGTGAAATCCCTTCTTAATCAAGAAAGGTGTCCACATTTGCGTTCTTGAACTCCGTTCCGTTGTCGCTGCGAACCTTCTTGATCTTCACTTCAAATTGATTTTGGGCCTTCCTAGCGAAGTTTTTGAAGATCTTTTGGACCCGCGATTTATCATCGAGAAAGAACACCCACGTAAATCTTGAAAAATCATCAACTATAACTAGACCAAAAGAATTTCCACCGAGACTCTTGTAAGAATTGGGACCAAAAAGATCCATGTGTAGTAGCTCGAGTGGCCTCCTTGTGGTCATGATGTTCTTCACGGGATGCCTTCCTCCAACCTGTTTACCTGCTTGACAAGCACTGCAGAGTCTATCCTTATCAAATATGACATCGTTAACACCAAGGATATGATTTCCTTTAATAAGCTTGTCAAGGTTTCTAATGCCAACGTGACCTAGTCATCTATGCCATAACCAACCTTTTGAGGATTTAGCAATGAAGCAAGTTTTAGGTTGAGCCTTTTTAGTGAAATCAACTATGTATAGATCACCTCTACGTGTACAGGTAAAGACCATTTTATGATTGTCTCGATGAAACACTTGGCAATCTAGTTTAGTAAATAGGACATTTAAACCGAAATCAGCAAGTCTAGATACTGAAAGTAAGTTGTAGCCAAGAGACTCAACGAGCATAACATTCTGAATGGAGCTATCGTGTGAGATGGCCACCTTACCGAGGCCAACCACCTTACCCTTTGAGTTGTCACCGAAAGTGACATACTTTCGAGGACTATCATTTTCAGCAAGCTCGCGAAACATGTCTTTATCTCTGGTCATGTGATCGATACATCCACTATCAAGAACCCATTCCTTTCCCCCTGCCATATATCCCCGAAGATTTGCCATAAGACCAAAATGTCTCATTGCATCATCAAGATCAAAGTCATCATCATCATCCTCATCATAGTATCCATGTTCAACATCGTCATGTGGTGGATCAATTCCTAGTGAGAGTGATTCATTAGTATGAGTTTGACAATAATCTCCTCTATGCATTCTAGTAGCTTCGGAAATGATATCACTAATAATTCCAACATTTCCTTTGGCACGCATAAGGTATGTAAGTTCAAATAGACGATCACCAAACATAGGATCACTAGTATTCATCTTACTCAAAGAAATAGACTTATGACGAATTTCATCAAGATTTTTCAAAGAATAATCAGGAAATCGTTCCTCAAGAAATTTCCATATAGTGTAGGCACATTCCAGAGTAGGCAGTTTTCCAACCAAGTTTCTAGGCAAGCGTCTAGTGATAAGATTAAAAGCTCTAACATTCCTAATCATGTCAATAGACTCATCAAGGGTAGGATGCATAGGATCAACATAAGGTGCACAAGGACTAGCAATGTACTTGTTCAAATTATATTGATTGAAAATTACAAGCATCTCATTTTTTCACTCATGAAAGTACTCTCCATCAAGAATAGGCACTCTATGTCTAAGATTCCCCAAAGTAGACTCATCCATCTAACTCCAATGGTGATTAAACCAAGGCAATGGAGACCAATGCTCTGATACCACTTGTAGGACCTTGAGAAGAGGTGTCTAGAGGGGAGGTGATTAGACACTAAGTACCAAAGTTGCAGTTTTTAACTTCTTTAAGTTTAAGTGGAGTTTAGGCACAAATTTAACATTCACAACATATAGCAAGCAAGCATGCAAAGATTATATGAGCAGCGGAAAGTAAAGCATGCAACTTGCAAGAATGCAAAGGGAAGGGTTTTGGAGGATTCAAATGCAATTGGAGACACGGATGTTTTTGGCGTGGTTCCGATAGGTGGTGCTATCGTACATCCATGTTGATGGAGACTTCAACCCACTAAGGGTAACAGTTGCACGAGTCCACGGAGGGCTCCACCCAAGAAGGGTCCACGAAGAAGCAACCTTGTCTATCCCACCATGGTCGTCGCCCATGAAGGAATTGCCTCACTAGCGGTAGATCTTCACGAAGTAGGCGATCTCCTTGCCCTTACAAACTCCTTGGTTCAACTCCACAATCTTGTCGGAGGCTCCCAAGTGACACCTAGCCAATCTAGGAGACACCACTCTCCAAGAAGTAACAAATGGTGAGTTGATGATGAACTCCTTGCTCTTGTGCTTCAAATGATAGTCTCCCCAACACTCAACTCTCTCTCATATGATTTGGATCTGGTGGAAAGAAGATTTGAGTGGAAAGCAACTTGGGGAAGGCTAGAGATCAAGATTCATATGGTAGGAATGGAATATCTTGGCCTCAACACGTGAGTAGGTAGTTCTCTCTCAGAAATAGGATACTGGAAGTGTAGGTTCGTTCTAATGGCTCTCTCCACGAATGAAGAGGAGGTGGAGGGGTATATATAGCCTCCACACAAAATCTAACCGTTACACACAATTTACCAATCTCGGTGAGACCGAATCAACAAACTCGGTCAGACCAATTTAGTAAACCTAGTGACCGTTAGGATTTTCGGTGGGACCGAAATGCAACTCGGTAGGACCGATATGGTTAGGGTTAGGGCATAACGTAATCTCAGTGAGACCGATTACACAAACTCGGTGAGACCGATTTTGGTAATTAGCTAACCAGAGAGTTGGTCAGGCAAACTCGGTGGGACTGATTACTCAAACTCGGTGAGACCTATCTTGGTAATAAGTTAACCAGAGAGTTTGCATTGTAATCTCGGTAGTACCGATTAAACAAACTCGGTGAGACCGATTTTGATAATGGACATACACAGAGAGATTACAATCCCATCTCGGTGAGACCAAGATCCCTATCGGTGAGACCGATTTGCCTAGGTTTTGTGGCAGTGTCTATGACATTTGAACTCGGTGGCGCCGGATAGAAAGAATCGGTGTGACCGATTTTTGCTTTAGGTTTAGGTCATATGTGTGGAAGTGGGAAAGTAGTTGAGGGTTTTGGAGCATATCACTAAGCACTGTGGAGCAAGAAACTCATTAAGCAACACCTCATCCCTTCTTGATAGTATTGGCTTTTCCTATAGACTCAATGTGATCTTGGATCACTAAAATGTAAAATGAAGAGTCTTGAGCTTGAAGCTTTAGCCAATCCTTTGTCCTTAGCATCTTGAAGGAGTTCCCACATCCTTTAGTCCATGCCACTCCATTGTTGAACTTATCTGAAACATACTAGATAAAAGTGTTAGTCCAACAAGAGATATGTTGTCATTAATTACCGAAACCACCTAGGGAGCACTTGTGCTTTCAAATGTCGTATTTAACGGTTGTCATAGTTAATCCTAAGGCCCACACTAATATCTAGAAATGCCACTGCTTTAGAAATTGCTACTGTCCTTGTAGGATTGCCATTTAGATAAGGAACATGCTTATTTTCATTTGATGCATGTTTCATCACTTGTTAGTCACCCTCCTTTCCACCTTTTTTGTGCAAACAGAGATATACATTTCACGCTCGATCTTAGTTGAACTGCACAAATGATATCCAAATTATAGTTGAACATTCCAGGAGCTTCACAACCAACCTTGATGTTGCTTAATTTTATTGCAACTAATGAAGAAGAAGCTCTGTGGGTTTCATTTTCTGATGGAAATGGAACCGGGGCTAGAGCCCTTTTCTTAAAAAATGAAGAAGAAGCTGCTAGCTCAGGGGACATTGCTTCATCTTAGGTGAACTAAACCAAAAGGTCCCATGAATTGAATCATCCATGTTGGTGACTAAAAGAGCCAGTTTCAGCATCCTAGTCTAAGCACCCCCGGCCTACATCCTTGCGACGCATGGTACAACTTGTTTGCCACCTGCTCGACCCTAGTGTCACTAATAAAATGAAGTAATAATATAGTTAAAATAGAGTGAGTGTCCTCTCTATCATTTCATTTCCAATGTAGATAAAGAAAGTGCTTCTCTTTGTTAATGCATGTTTCATCAACTAGTCCCATTGTTAATGTTTAAGCGTTTCTGCAAACTAGGGTGCTTAATTTTAGTTGATCTGTACAAAAATAGAGATTTGAATGTCTCAAGGCACCTCCTTGTACTACCGTTGTACACTGATGTTCATCACTTGCAGAAGGTGTATCTGGGAGACTTGGGACGATTTCCAGTATGAGGCATACCATATGAGGCGTCGCAAGGCCCATCTCGCCCTCGCAGCATGGCATACTATGATACTATCGCAATATTTTCTTCTATTTATTTTGTGTGTTTCATCAACTAGTGCCACTAAAATGTAATCACGCTTTTTCATTATCTGTGAAAACAGGGTTATTCAGCTGCATTTTGGTGGAACTGCACAAATGTACGTATGGAACCGGCATATATGCAGAGTGCAAGGTGTGCCAAGTAAAAATTACCGACACCAACCATGCTGCATGCATGCATTGGCATCCACCACCACCACCAGTGGGATGTATGGCGCTCTCTGTGGATGGATCTTTCTCGACAACAAATCCTCTAACCAAATACTAGTAGCTTATATTAGCAGTTTTCTAGGGAGTACTCTTTTCTGAAAGAAGCATCAATCTATTTTTCTGTATTTGCACAACTTTGACCCCGAAGGTCCAGAGCTATTTTAGGGTGATTTCCGTAGTACTCGGAGACTGATTGTAAGCATGATTTTCATTAGCTGTCACACTGATTGTAAGCATGAGCAGGTGGAAGATTAGGTTACTGCGAAGCTTACCTTAAACCCTACCGCCGCCGTTGAAATGAGGCGAGCGTCGAGGGAATCATGGAGAAAGGCGGGGAAGCGACGTCGCGCCATCCGGCCTCCTCTTGTGGTGCGAGAACGAACCCTCGTGTGGCTCCGGATGGCTCTACACCCTCACGAACGGCACACTATACTCGATCGATTCGTTATCCTCTGGGTGCTCGACCTTCGACCTGTACGCCCACCACCTCCGCCTGACTGTCGCCTCGGGCGAATATGCTCCATCGCCCAGAGGAGATACTCGATGAACTCGGAGGACTGTGGCGTGACTGCCGCCAAGGATTACATGTACATTGCCGCCATCTCGCTCTTTCGCATACATTGCCACATGGCCCTCACCGTCCTCGAAATCTCCCACTCATTGTCAAACCAAGTAAGGATCTCCTTCAACCTGGCTAACTTTGCCTGGTCGCCGCTGGCAATCTGCCTGATTCGCTGCTGCATCCTCTCCATAGATGTCCTTCTGAGTGGTCCGGTGCTAGCTTTGGAAGATGGGAGGAGAGACGGTGCTCTTGCAATAGAGAAGAGAGAGAGGCGAGATAGTGGTTTTGGAATGGAGATGGTGGAGAGGAGAGGAGGTGGTTTTGCAATGGAGAAGATCAGAAGAGGGATAGGCGAGACGGTGGTTTTGGAATGGAGATGATGGAGAGGAGAGGAGGTGGTTTTGCAATGGAGAAGATCAGAAGAGGGATAGGCGAGACGGTGGTTTTGGAATGGAGATGATGGAGAGGAGAGGAGGTGGTTTTGCAATGGAGAAGAGGGAGAGGAGCGTGCGGCAGCGATTTAGGATTGGATGAGAGGGCCGACGCGCTGTGACTGGATCAAAATCAAAATCAATTTACCCTTCAATTAAGAAAGCGACCCCACATTAACTAGTCTCCCTTTTATTCTGGGTCATAATTGACCATGATTTTCGCACATAAAATATATGTTATACGTTGCAAAAATAATATAATTTGAAAGTACATTCAGATACGAACCAAAGGATACAACTTTTGGTGACATGCATTCACATTTTGCTTGTCAAATACAGTACGTGGTCAAACTTTGACCAAAAATATGCAAAACAACAAAAAAATACTTCCAAGACCAGCGACGCTCTTCTGCTCTTCTCCTCTTAAACCACCGCCGCTCCTCTCCTGTTCCAATCTGAATCCAGTGCCGCTCCTCTCCTCTTCCATTTCAAAACCACCGCCCCTCCTCTCCTATTCCAGTCCAAAACCAGCATCGCTCCTCTCCTGTTCTAATCCAAAATCAGCGCTGCTCCTCTCCTCTTCCATTCAAAAACCACCACCGGCGAGTGAAGGTGCTGTGGAGAAGTAGATCGATGGAGGGGTACAACCGATACGTGAGGATCACAGACGGCGACCCTGTGAAGCTAGCTAGGATGTTGGAGATACAGTCTTGGTTTGACAACAAGGACCAACTAGCGGCGATGGTGATATCCGTGGCCAAATATCTGCAACAGAGCGAAAAGGCGGCGATACTCCTGGAGGGAGTCGCGCGGGAGTACATAGAGCTGCTCCTTTGGGCCATGGAGCAAACAGATTCACCGAATCCGATCGTGAGGGAGCGGTGGTGGGAGTATCGATCCCAGATGGAGCATCCACCAAAGATTGAAGGATCGAGCATCTACAGGGTGCCATTTGTGAGGGTGTCCTGCCAGAGAGAGCCAGTGGAGTCTTCGTCGACCGAACCCAACTGCAAGAGGAGAAAAGCAGTTGGCCCGATGACGCTTCACTGCCATCCTCTCCCTCGCCGTTCACATCGTCTCACGGGGCGGCTGTCTGCCGCCGAGGAATAGGAGGGGACTGCCCCCCAACCCAATAGTTGGGCATGTTGTGAATTGTCAGGAGGAGCTTAGGGTTGTCAGTATTTGTAGGTTGTGAATTATGTTTTCTGTTGTGTATTTTGAGAATACTTTCAGATATGAATGTCTTTTGAATTTCAAATTTGCAGTATTGAGCATATGAAGTATTTTATGAATTCTAGATCTATTTTTACACTTAAAAAATGTAGTTTCATAGGAGTATAAAAGTGCAGACAATGTGATTCTCAGAGAAGAAACTGCAAGTTTCAGTTTCGGATAAGAAACTGCAAGTTCAGTTTCAGATAAGAAACTGCAACTTTCAGAGGCAGAGCATTTATATTAACACGGCCTTTTCAAACAGGGTTAACATCATGTTGGAAGTTTTATTCAAGGTCGAAAATGGAACTACAGCCAGTTAACATCATGTTGATCAACATTCATGCATAGCACATCTTCATATGATGCACAGTCAAAACGATATGCTATTTTCAAAATGCCCACACAATGTCGAGTGTGTGAAACATAGAGAAAACAAGGGATGGTGTTTTGGCAAGTGTTGGACCTGGTGTGCGTCGTTGACAAAGGGGACCCACATGTCAACAAAGGCAGAGGCAAAAAAATTGGAGATATTTTCCCTGCGCAGGTGGAATCGAACCCGGGCGGAACAGCTGTCGGGTAGTATCACTTGGCCACTAGGCTAGTTCAGTTGTTTCATTAATAATAAGGCACTTCCTCAGGTGGTCGGATCCCCTCCCATGCCTTTGTGCGCTCGTCGCGACGCTGCTGTCTGCCATTGTGAACATGCTGAACAAACGAGAGGAATCTGGAGAGGATTGTACATGGAGAGGCAGACAGTCGGGACCCACCAGGTCTATGGCCGTATGCAAGCAAGTGCCTCATCGAAAAAAATACTTCCTCCTAATGCTATACTGACGTTGGAGCCCACGGGTTTGTTAACATAGTTACATTTTATTAGGTGCTTCAACGTAGTTACTATAGGAGATAAATTCACAACGAAGCCGGGGAGCTGGCAGGTATCATTTATTATTGCTGGGGCACCAAGTATCAGCTGGGTTTTGGGCTGCCCCGTCTAGGCTTTCTTTTTTAACATGCACAGTCCACGACCTGGGATGGGAGGTTCATAGGCCTGTTTGTATTTTATTGAGGGCCGTCATGTATCGACCGGCCTATGGACCTCCCATCCGAGGTTTTATTTTTCCTGGAACATCGACAGCCCAATTTATGTTTTTTTTCAAGAAAACACAGAGGTCTGTTCTAGTTTTCTGTATAAGAATAGGAACGCAAAGTCCAACTTATGTTTCCCTTCTAACTATATTATATATATTTAAATTATTTTATATGTTATTATATATTATTTTTATTGTCATCATATATTTAACGGATACTTACATATGTAAGAAAACAATATCCCCCGTCTTATTAACTTATAAAAATAATTTCTTAACAAAAAAATCCTGGATTGTTTTGGCACGAAAATCCTAGTGATTGTGTACAAAAGCTTGGTAAGATTTAAGGACGAATGTAATAATATCACTTATTATTTAAATATATTTATAACAAAATGCTCAGCCCCTTTTTATTTTTTGATAGCATTGCTAGCCCAACCCAACATTATAATTAGAATCAGCCCAGCAAAATCGTGTATTTCGAGAAAGTGCAAATGGCCTGTATTTTTTTAGGAAAAAAATTAATGGGCCGCATGGACGCTAAATTATTTGTTCACCCAGCCCAGCTAATGGACTGTAATTCAAAAAAAAGATCAAATTGACTGTAAATTCTACCGCGCACAAAAAATACTGTAAATTCTGAAAAAATGGGTTGAATACGTGCCACATTTTTGGAGGCTGAAATGTGGGCCAATAGGTCGAAGCCAACGCAAGTCGTTGTCAATTTAGTCAAGAAATGATTTTGACACATTAGCCATTGGATTTACATCCAACGACCGGCATCCATCTTCAATCTCTCTTCTTCTTCCTCCAACACCGTCGGGACCACCTCCTGCCTCCTACTGCTTGCAGCTCTGCTTAGCACGCTTCGCTGTGAAAAGCTACTCCACCGTTCACCAGGGCATCCCTCCACCCCTCCACACCTCCTGTTCTTCTCCACCGACTACCGAACCACACCGATCTAGAACCAGTTAACCCTCGTACACCTCTCCGTCTGTGACTCTACTCCCGCGTCTTCCCATCTCCATCTCGTTGTTGTCCGGGGCCTCACCGTCATCCACCACCTTGGATGCGCTCGGCGCGGTGTGGTCAACCTGGTCAACGAACGACACCATCAGAACTAGACTGACAGCTGGATCCACGATCGCACACAAGGAAATGCCTCCTTATTACGCGCAAAATAATGATTCCTCCAGCTGACATCTGGGACCCACCAGAAGGGCCTCTTTATTTCGCGAAAAAAACATGCCCCCCGCTGACAGGTCGGACCCACCAGCTATCTTCGCACGCAAGGAAGTGCCTCCTTATCACGCACAAAAAATGAATACTCCCCCTGCCAGCTGGAACCCAGCATAGTGGGAGGCTGACTTGTGGGCCTACCAAGTTGATAGGGACGGAGGGCCTACTTGTGGGCCTGCTTTGTCAACTTAGTCAATATGAACGATTCTAGCTCCTGTTACCGTATGATGTTCATCCAACGGCCGTAGTGCTTCTTCAACCTCTGGTCTTCTTGCTCCAGTCGCCCAAACCAGCGCCGGTCGTGCCGCGTGCTCTTGCCTCCCGTGGCCGGCTGTGATACCGCGGAGGCCTCACCGCCCCCTACTACTCCCACCACTGGCCAGGCCATCCCTCTACTCACCCACACCCCCTATTATTCTGCGGCGACGACAGCCTCACACCACAGTCGAACCAGTGAACCCTCGTACTCCTCTACGCGTGGGCATCCACTATCGCGTCTTCCCCGGCTCCACGTCGTCCCCTTCCTAGGCCTCGCCATCGTCCACCACCCTTGTGCTCTCGGCGTGGCGTGGTCAACGAATAACTTCCACCGGACGTGGACTGTACGTGGAGAGGCTGATAGCTAAGTCCACGGCTGCAGCAAGGAAGTGCCTCCTTATTACACGGAAAATAATGATTCCTCCACCTGACAGCAGGGCCCCACTGGACGGGCCACCGTATTTCGCAAAAAAACGTTTCCCACCTGACTGCTGGGACCTACCAGCTACATCTTCGCACGCAAGGAAGTGCGTCCATATTACGGGCAAAAAAATGATTCACCCCCTAACTGCTGGGACCCACCAGCAACATCTTCGCATGCAAGGAAGTGCGTCCGGGTGAAAAAAAAACGATTCGCCCCCTGACTGTTGGGACCCACCAGCTACATCTTCACACGCAAGGAAGTGCCTAATAGTCGGGACCCACCTGGTCGAAGTGTACGTAACGTTGTCATTCTGGTCATGAACGTGTACGTACATACTGGTCGATGTAGAGGCGCGCATGTACCATGTACACGTACGTACAACAGCCAGGGTGCAAGAAAGTAAATACGACCAGTACGTACATACGGGTGATGTCTCGAACGCCTACTCGCTCGTACGTACGGCCAGGGCTCGTGTACATGGCTGGGTTGGAACAGAGAAACAACATCGTCATCCTGTTCATGGGGAGGCAACAGAATGCATCGTGTTCATCGGGAGGCAACGGAATGCGTCGTGTTCATCGGGAGGCAATGGAACGCGTGGGAGCCAACTGGCTTGGACGGAACAGGCGATGGAAATGAGGCCTGGCATACCGCAAAACGGAGGAAACGGCCTTGTGTTTGACCGGCCACGTAGAACAAGGCCTGGCGTACCGCAGAACGGAGGAAACGGCCTTGTGTTCGGAGGGGTCTGGCGTACCACAAAACGGAGGAAACAGACTTGTGTTGGACCTCCAACAGTCGAAACGGGGTCCTATTGATCGGGAGGGTGTGGCGTACTACAAAACGGACGAAAAGGACTTGTGTTGGAGCGCCACGGTCAAAACGGCGGTCCTGTTCATCGGGATGGGTGTGACGTACCGCAAAACGGGACTCCGCGAAATACTGTTCATCTCCACCGTCGACCTCCTGCAGCCTCCACGAGCTACTGTTCATCCACCATCGACCTCCTCCAGCCTCCACCTGCGTCTGTTCATCCACGGGCTCCTGTTCATCCAGCCTCCACCGCACGCTACTCCACCGGCTACTATTCAACCACCCCTCTCCACGGGCTCCTGTTCAACCACCCCTCCATGGGCTACTGTTCATCCACCCCTCCGCCGTCTACTGTTCATCTAGCCCTCCACGGGGTCGTCCTGTTCATCCAGCCCTCCACGGGGTCCTGTTCATCCAGCCCCAACCGGCTCGATCGATCAGGGTCCTGTTCATCCAGAGGCAACGCCACGGGGGTCCTGTTCATCCACCCCCACC
>NC_041385.1:82665666-82678710 GCF_002162155.2 Triticum dicoccoides
CACTCACTATTCATCCAGAGGCAGCATCGATCGGCTTCAGTTAGCAGTAGTAGCGAAGGAATCGCTCGATCGGGTTCAGTTAACAGCCATCGATCGATCGCTCGGGTTCAGTAACACATAGCCTGTAGTGCAATCTCTCGGGTTCAGTTAGAGCCCAACGCCTCGCTCGGGTTCAGTTAGAGCCAATGCCGCACACACACGCGCGTACATGTACAAGAGAAATGTGCATCGCTCGGCCCCCGACCACCCACCGTAACCGGGAACTCGCCGAAATTTTCCTCGCCCTTGCTTCTACCATGGTTTTTTCCGTCATGGACGGCCCAAAGAATGTCATGCAGCTACGTCTCCGGCCCGCCCAGGACGAAAAACCCATTTTCTGTCATGATTTTTTGTCATAGAAGTAGGAGCCCACCACATCTATGATGATACCGGATTTTGTCACAATTATCGTCATAGAAGTGTCATAAGTATGACAGAAAAAAATTCGTTCGGCCCAAAATGTCATGGATGTGTCTTTTTTTTGTAGTGGTTGGAGAGCCGCCATCCACCGGGAGAGCCACCAATCGTGCCGCCGCAGCGATCATGTTCTCCAAAGGATTATAATAATGACCCGGTGGTGTCGGTACATGCTGAGGTGGAGTAGTATATAGACGAGGGGGTTCCATCACGCGCGGTTGAACCGGCATCCCAGCCCCGGGCGCCACATCCCGGTTTATCTTCGGCGGGTTACTAGGCCCTGCACCGGGCGTGCAGAAGAGGTTTCTAGGCTCATAAATCGTAGGTAGACGGGACCGGTGCCTTCTCCTCATGATCTCATTTGACGCGTTCTGATCCATCGTAAGTTGGAAAGCCTCCGACTGAATCTGCTGGGCCTAAGCATCCAAAGCGCCCTCTCTATGGCTATCCTGACGTCTTCCGCCGCCAGGTCTTCCTTGGCTAGCGCTATCTCATTGCGTAACTTTGCCACCTCCGCATCATGCTGAGCTTGATTCGTCGGGCTGACCACGGCGGTTTAAGAGCCGTCAATTTATCCAGTAAAGCCATCAAAACTTGAGCCGGCGGGCGCGTAGGGCCTCCTGCCCCGGCCTCCGTCACTGCTACTGACCCGGAAGTCATTGTTGCCGCAGCCGTAGAGTTTTGCCCAGGTTGCGTGCCAGCCACGAAGATCCCGACTCTGTTTGGCGGCTCATAGCTAGGGGTCCGGAATACTGTTGCCATCAGAATAGCCCCCAATCCCGTCGTCTTGCAGTTGATACAACAAATCAGTCTCACCTGTGGATGACTCATCATCAGAGTAGATGGTGGTCTCACCGCCAGATATAGATCCTTCATCAAATTCTCCTCCATGGATGCATCCCAAGAAGGCACGCTTCACGGCGGGCTGAGCTCGGGCGGGTCTCGCACGCTGAGCCATCTCGATGATGTCGATGCAGATGTCCGGCTTAGGGCCCGGCTCGCCAATCTTGCCGATGAAGATGTGGATTCCGCCGAAGGGGACCCAGTACCCGTAGTCAATTGAGCCGGCGTCGGGGCCCCAACCTGCGTCACTGATGTAGAACTTGCCACGACGACTCTTGGTCGTCCGGCCCACAGCATATCCCTTGAGCCCTTCGAAGTTGCCCTTTAAGAACTCAAATCCACCGCGCGATGGCCCCATGGTGGGCACCAACTATCGTGGAAAGGTCACAATAGATGTCCTAGCAAAAGGACTTAGTCGTGGAGCCATTGCAACTAGGAAGCTTAAAGGGGTTAAACGGGACAAAGGACATAGGAGTTTATACTGGTTCGGCCCCTTGCAGTGAAGGTAAAGGCCTAATCTAGTTTGAGGTGGTATTGCTTATGTCTCGATTACCAGGGAGCGAATCCGCTTGACCTAGCTTTCAATCTGTTGTTTCTTGTCCTGAATCGCGCCAGGTCGTCCCTTTATATACACAGGTCGACGCACAGTGGCTCAAGGAGTCCCGGCCGGCTCATAAACAGTGTCCGGCTCGGTGACTATCTATTCATGCCTTAAAACACAAGTCATACATATATGGCGGTTTACCCTTACAGGACTTAAGTCGCCTTTGGGCTTTGGGCCCTTAACTAAACTGCCATCTTCAAATATCTTTGTGGGCTTCATATGATGAATCGCCATAGGTATAACCCGGCCCCTCCTGGGCGGGTCATACCTAATAGTTATATCCCCAACAGGTTTTATTTGGCCAACTTGAACTATTTATCTTGCAATGAGAAAAGGTGCCCGATAGTGGGTTCAATCTTACGGTGCTTGATCCCAGTGACAGAAAGGGAACCGACACGTATGTATTGTTTCTACTAAGGATAAAAAGATGGATCCATATCTGCCGCAATAGATAAATGGATCTTGTCTACATCATGGCATTGTTCTTATTGCATTACTCCGTTTTTCCATGAACTTAATACACTAGATGCATGCTGGATAGCGGTTGATGTGTGGAGTAATAGTAGATGCAGGGAGGAGTTGGTCTACTAATCTTGGACGTGATGCCTATGTAATGATCATTTCCTGGTATCATCATGATTATTTGAAGTTCTATCAATTGCCCAACAGTAATTTGTTTACACACTATTTGCTATTTTTCTGGAGAGAAGCCACTAGTGAAACCTGCGGCCCCCGCGTCTTATTTCTCATATATTTGCCTTGCAATCTACCTTTTCCTTGCGTTTATTTTCAGATCTATTAAACCAAAAAATACAAAAATACCTTGCTGCAATTTATTTGTTCCGCGATCTATTTATCCTATCTACAAATTTACCTCACGTATTTTGCCTATCTAGAGGCGTCGTACCCCGAAAGGGATTGACAACCCCTTTAACACGTCGGGTTGGGAGGTGTTGTTATTTGCGTTCAGGGGCTGTTTACGTTGTGTTGCTTGGTTCTCCTACTAGTTCGATAACCTTGGTTTCATATCTGAGGGAAATACCTACCACCGTTGTGCTGGATCATCCCTTCCTCTTTGGGGAAATACCGACGTAGCTTCAAGTGACATCAATGTCATATATAAGCTTAAAGGAGAGAGGTCAGTAACTGCATTAGCAACATACCGCATAGACAAAATATCCATCAAGATTGGTGTTCTACAAAGCATGAATATAACCACAAGACCTATGAGAGTGTTATGAGTTGGAACCAGTAAAAATAGCGGATGGAGCCAGTGACCATAAATGTGGGCATCTTCATTTAGAGAATGTGGGACATGAAAGATGGAACAATCATTATGGTTGAAGTTATTTAATAAATCAGCAAGATTTGGTCTGATCTCCTAGCGAACATCATTTGAATTGATGCTCCTACTTGCAACTGGTCTAACCAAAGTAAGGTTATCTATCATATAAGTTACCCGGTTAAGATGGAGAATTGTTCCAACCTTGGCGCCAAAACATAGGGCTAAAGCTTCAGATTGCAGGGAGGAAGAGTGAATGGAGCTGTCGTCTGAGTAGTAATTCTGCTAAAACCAACACCATAGGATCAATGAGTTGAAACACCAATTCGAGTGTCCATAGAGCTTGCAAATCCTGAGATTTTGTGCTTCTAAAAGCTGCAGCAGTGATTTTTTTATCCTGCAATTGTTAGATGGGAGTTGACTGATTTCCCTTGAGTAGGGAATGTACTCCTTTCTAGCTTCATTGTCTCCCCTATGTGCGGAAAATTGACAGTGGAATCACCATTAATCTGATAGGCATCTTGACTATCATTGCAATCTGCAATGGCCGCAACAACATGGTGTACCTGATGAGGAGAAGAATTTTTCTTAGCAAATAGACAATCATTTCTTGATTTTAAAATACACCACAAGAAGTTAAGATATTATAGATAGATGCATGAGGGTGGTTCATATTAAGCAAAACATGAATAATAATCTACATGGATTGATGATTTTTCATGAGAATGTCAGATCTAGAGTACCAAGGATGAGCAAAGAAGCAGCTCTAGCAAAGGTACATAGGTAAAAATAGAAGTGTGTCTCATCCTCATCTTGAGTACATCGACAATGCTCTTTTGATATGTGAACAGAGAAGCGGTTGGCTTGCAAACCTATAGGAAGGAATTTTCAAAGTAATATCCATGTGAAGTTTTGGACCCTTGGAGCCATATTATTTTGCTTCCCGACTTGTGTAAGAAGGTCTTTCACAAGGGTAGAAACCTAAGTGGACTAATTTCTTGGCTGGTTTTGAATGACGTGTAAACACAACTATAAGTACATTGGAGTTGCACTTACCATTAACAAAATGTCAAGGCGATGATGAAATTATATTTTGGTTGCACTACACAAAAAAATTATAGAGAGAAAAGGAAGGATGAGGAAAAATCACTTGCTACTCCAAACGATTAAGTTTGCCTTCATGACTGCTACCCTATGGATTCATTCAACGAACTTCTTATCTAAAGGCAATTATGATCTTGTAGAGGTAGACATCACCGACAATATGTACAAGAGGGTATAATTATTATAATCAATCTTCATTTAGTTAAATCATACTCTATTATTGTAAATCATAACTTGTTAGTGAATTTGTCTTGGACACTGATAACCCACAAGTATAGGGGATCGCAACAGTTTTCGAGGGTAGAGTATTCAACCCAAATTTATTGATTCGGCACAAGGGGAGACAAAGAATATTCTCAAGTATTATCAGCTGAGTTGTCAATTCAACCACACCTGAAAGACTTAACATCTGCAGCAAAGTATTTAGTAGCAAAGTAGTATGGAAGTAACGGTAACGGTGGCAAAAGTAACAGTAGCAGTTTTGTAGCAATCATAACAGTGGCAACGGAGAAGTAACTAAGCAGAGATCAATATGTGAAAAGCTCGTGGGTAATGGATCAATGATGGATAATTATGTCGGATGTGATTCCTCATGTAATAGTTATAACATAGGGTGACACAGAACTAGCTCCAGTTCATCAATGTAATGTAGGCATGTATTCCAAATATAGTCATACGTGCTTATGGAAAAGAACTTGCATGACATCTTTTGTCCCTCACGTGGCAGTGGGGTCCTATTGGAAACTAAGGGATATTAAGGCCTCCTTTTAATAGAGTACCGGACCAAAGCATTAACACTTAGTGAATACATGAACTCCTCAAACTACGGTCATCACCGGGTGTGGTCTCGATTATTGTCACTTCGGGTTTGCCGGATCATAACACATAGTAGGTGACTATTGACGTGCAAGATTGGATCAAGAACTCACATATATTCATGAAAACACAATAGGTTCAGATCTGAAATCATGGCACTCGGGCCCTAGTGACAAGCATTAAGCCTGGCAAAGTCATAGCAACATCAATCTTAGAACATAATGGATACTAGGGATCAAACCCTAACAAAACTAACTCGATTACATGGTAAATCTCATCCAACCCATCACCGTCCAGCAAGTCTATGATGGGATTACTCACACACAGCGATGAGCATCATGAAATTGGTGATGGAGGATGGTTGATGATGACGATGGCGACGGATTCCCCTCTTCGGAGCCCCGAACGGGCTCCAGATCAGCCCTCCCGAGGAATATTAGGGCTTGGCGGTGGCTCCATATCGTAAAATGTGTGGAATCCTTCTCTCTGATTTTTTTTCTCCCCGAAAGTGAATATATGGAGTTGGGGTTAAGGTTGGTGGAGTCCCAGGGGGCCCACAAGGCAGGGGGCGCGCCCTAGGGGGGCATGCCCTGCATCCTTGTGGACATGGTGAGGCCCCCCTGATGCTGATTCTTTCGCCAATATTTTTTATTAGTTCCAAAACGTGTCTCCGTGGATTTTTAGGTCATTCTGAGAACTTTTATTTCTGCACAAAAACAACACCATGGCAGTTCTGCTGAAAGTAGCATCGGTCTGGGTTAGTTCCATTCAAATCATGCAAGTTAGAGTCCAAAACAAGGGCAAAAGTGTTTGGAAAAGTAGATACATTGGAGACGTATCAACTCCCCCAAGCTTAAACCTCTGCTTGTCCTCAAGCAATTTAGTTGACAAACTGAAAGTGATAAAGAAAAACCTTTACAAACTCTGTTTGATCTTGTTGTTGCAAATATGTAAATCCATCATTCAAGTTTTCAGCAAATATTATGAACTAACCATATTCACAATAACATTTAAGTCTCACATTTACGCATATCAATGGCATAATCAACTAGAGAGCAATAATAATAAATCTCAGATGACAACACTTTCTCAAAACAATCATAATATGATATAACAAGATGATATCTCGCTAGCCCTTTCTGAGACCGCAAAACATAAATGCAGAGCACCCCTGAAGATCAAGGACTGACTGGACATTGTAATTCATGGTAAAAGAGATCTAGTCACAGTCACACTCAATGTAAATTAATAGCAATGCATGCAAATGACAGCGGTGCTCTCCAACTGGTGCTTTTTAATAAGAGGATGATGACTCAACATAAAAGTAAATAGATAGGCCCTTCGCAGAGGGAAGCAGGGATTTGCACAGGTGCCTGAGCTCGAGTTTTGAAACAGAGATAAATAATATTTTGAGCGACATAGTTTCATTGTCAACATAACAACCAAGAGATCTCGATATCTTCCATACTACACACATTATAGGTGGTTCCCAAACAGAATGGTAAAGTTTATACTCCCCCACCACCAACAAGCATCAATCCATGGCTTGTCCGAAACAACGGGTGTCGTCCAACTAACAACAATCCTGGAGGAGTTTTGTTTGCAATTATTTCGATTTGATTTGAGCATGGGACTAGGCATCCCGGTTACCAGCCATTTTCTCGTGAGTGATGAGCAGAGTCCACTCATCATGAGAATAACCCACCTAGCATGGAAGATATAGACAGCCCTAGTTGATACATGAGCTATTCCAGCATACAAAACAGAATTTCATTTGAAGGTTTAGAGTTTGGCACATACAAATTTACTTGGAACGGCAGGTAGATACCGCATATACACTACTAGGAAAAGGGCTATAGATAGGACTGATACTAATGGCGCACCAGGTAAACAGTGTGCCACTACTATATACTAATGGCGCATCGGTTGGAGGTGCGCCATTAGTATGGAAGACACTAATGGCGCACCAGACACACGGTGCGCCACTACTATTGATTTTTTCCCATTTTTTCATACATACTAATGGCGCATGATGTCAAAGTGCACCATTACTAGTTAGAACTAGTAATGGCGCACAACGCAGACAGCGCGCCATTAGTATTTTTTTTACTTTTTTGCAAACCTACTAATGGCGCACCGTGTCAAAGTGCGCCATTACTAGTTTAAACTACTAATGGCGCACTTTTGCACAGTGCGCCATGAGTATACATTTTTTTTTTTACTTTTCTGCAAAAAGTACTAATGGCGCACCACCTGCAGGTGCGCCATTAGTAACCAGGGTTACTAATGGCGCATTTTGTTGGTGGTGCGCCATTAGTAACCTGGGACCAACAAGATATTTTGGACAGCCCACCTACCCACTCACTTTCCCCACTTCATTCTCTCCACCTTCTCCTCCAAGCTTGTCTCGGCTGCCTCCTCCTCCTCACCTCATTTCCACCATAGATTCATCAAAATTAAGTGGTGAAATTACCTTTTTTTGATAGGTAAGTAAGGGGAAAGCTATCTTCATGATGTAGATCTACTTTTGTTCTCCCTAGCTCGCTCCAACAACGTGCACATGCACTTTTTGTGGCCTAGCTAGATCTATGTATGTTTGTGGTGTTGCTTGTGTTTGTGGTGTTGCATATATGTTTGTGTTTGCAGGTACCAGTATTTGAAATGCGATAGTTGCCAATATTTTGCCGGAATGTTGATTCATTTCCGTTTTGGCGAGAATTTTGGCACTATGCATTCTTTTTGGTCCTATTTTTAGGGAAGGTCATGCCAAATTTTTTCTTGGTTCTAAAATATCGTTTTGCTCTACCCCGCAGGCGACCATGGTCCGCACAATGACCGAAGGCATCGTGAATAGGTTTTTGAGCTCCGCGAAGGCCGAGATGCTTCAAAAGAACGAGACGGAGATAAGATGTCCGTGTCGAAGATGCAAGCTGAAGAGCCTTATTGCGGACCTGGATTCCGGGCAGGTGCGGGACCACCTGCTCTTGCGTGGTTTCATCGATGGCTATCGTTGGCAAGGTGATGAAGATGACTATGAAGTCGTCCATGGGGGCCGAGCAAGAAATGAGGAAGGGCAACAAGACAAGTACCACTGCGGCGAGGGCGGGCGAGAAGACGAAGAATCTCCAGGTCATGATCACAGTGGTGATGCTGTACATGATGATGAGGAAGATCAAGACGAAGGGCATGATCATGAAGATGAAGATGCCGGAGCAGACGATGATGGAGGCTGGGTGCAGGACCCTCATATTCAAGAGCTGCTTCTCAAGCAGACGGATAACGCAAGAGCTGCCGCCCAAGAGAAAGCCAAGCTGGATCAACTGGAGATAGACGCGGTTACTCCATTGTATGAAGGATGCAGGCCCGAGGATACCCGCCTGAAAGTAACGCTCATGGCTCTGGAGATGAAGGTAAAACACAAAATGACCGACGCATGCTTCGACGAGAACATGTCATTCTGGCACGAACGTCTTCCCAAGGGGAACAAGTGCCCGACCAGTTTCGAGGAGGCGAAGAAAATCGTGTGTCCTCTGGATTTACCTTGGACAGCAACAAGATAGTGCTGGTGCGCCATTAGTAAGTGGGCAGCAACAAGATATTTTGGACAGCCCTCTCCTACCCACACTCACTTTCTCCCCACTTCATTCTCTCCACCTCCTCCTTGTCTCGGGTGCCTCCTCTTTTTCACCTCATTTCCACCATAGATTCATTCAAATTAAGTGGTTAAATTACCTTGTTTTAATAGGTAAGTAAGGGGGAAGCTATATTTATGTTGTTCTCCCTACAACAATGTGCACATGCACTTTTTACGGCCTAGCTAGATCTATGTATGTTCGTGGTGTTGCATATGTTTGTGGTGTTGCAAATGTGTTTGTGTTTGGAGGTGTACCGGTATTTGAAATGCGATAGTTGCCAATATTTTGCCGGAATGTTGATTCATTCCCGTTTCGGCGAGAATTTTGGCATTAAGCATTCTTTTTGGTCCTGTTTTTAGGGAAAGTCATGCCAAATTTTTGTTTGGTTCGAAAATATCGTTTTGCTCTACCCCGCAGGCGACCATGGTCCGCACGATGACCGAAGGCATCGTGAATAGGTTTTTGAGGTCCGCGAAGGCCGAGATGCTTCAAAAGAACGAGACGGAGATAAGATGTCCATGTCGAAGATGCAAGCTGAAGAGCCTTATTGCGGACCCGGATTCCGGGCAGGTGCGGGACCACCTACTCTTGCGTGGTTTCATGGATGGCTATCGGTGGCAAGGTGATGAAGATGACTACGAAGTCGTCCATGGGGGCCGGGCAAGAAATAAGGAAGGGCAGCAAGACAACCACCGCGGCTCGGGCGGGCGAGAAGACGAAGAATCCCCAGGAGATGATCACGACGGTGATGCTGTACACAGTCATCATGTAGAAGATGCAGGACATGATGATGAGGAAGATGCCGGAGCAGGCGACGGGCATGATCATGAAGATGATGATGCCGGCGGAGTAGACGACGCTGGACCATCGATGGGCTGGGTGCAGGACCCTCATATTCAAGAGCTGCTTCTCAAGCAGACGGATAACGCCAGAGCTGCCACCCGAGAGAAAGCCAAGATGGATCAACTTGAGTTAGACGCGGTTACTCCATTGTATGAAGGATGCAGGCCCGAGGATACCCGCCTGAAAGTAACGCTCATGGCTCTGGAGATGAAGGTAAAACACAAAATGACCGACGCATGCTTCGACGAGAACATGTCATTCTGGCACGAACATCTTCCCAAGGGGAACAAGTGCCCGACCAGTTTGGAGGAGGCGAAGAAAATCGTGTGTCGTCTCGATTTACCACACGTGAAATACCATGTGTGCATGAACAATTGCATCATTTATCGGGACGAGCACGCGGAGTCTACCATATGTCCGGTGTGCGGCGTCACTCGATACAAGAAGAGGAAGAAAGCTCCTCGAAAATCGGTGTGGTA
The DNA here is from genome assembly GCF_002162155.2 of Triticum dicoccoides. Taxonomy (NCBI): domain Eukaryota; kingdom Viridiplantae; phylum Streptophyta; class Magnoliopsida; order Poales; family Poaceae; genus Triticum; species Triticum dicoccoides. Next base: position 82,675,729 of record NC_041385.1, read on the forward strand.
CTTTCCGATCACTCCTCGTCTGCAGCGGTATTTCGCGGACCCTAAGGTAGCAAAGCTCCTGCGTTGGCATGCGGATAGGGAGGAGAAGAAGTGGGAAGATGACGGAAATGATCTGAAGATAAATAAAAAATACAAGATGCTGAGTATCCCTAAGGATGCGAGCCAGTGGCAAGCGTTGAACTTCGAATACCCAGAATTTGGGAAGGATCCAAGGAACATCGTGCTGGGCGCGAGAACCGATGGAGTCAATCCGTTTGGCAGCCAGAGAAGCACACATAGCACCTGGCCTGTCTTTGTGTCGATGTACAACCTTCCCCCCTGGTTGTGCATGAAGAGGAAGTACATTCACATGAGTATGCTAATTGAAGGGCCGAAACAACCAGGGAACGACATTAATCTGTATCTGGGGCTGCTGAAGGAGGAGCTAGACACGTTGTGGAAAACGCCAGCCAATACGTGGGACGCCGCAGAGAAAGAATATTTCCCTATGAGAGCCGCATTGCTCACGATGGTGCACGACTTTCTCGGTTACGGATATCTCGCGGGGCAGGTAGTCCACGGATTTTCTGGATGCGTAAGGTGCATGGATGACACAACGTATCGCCAGCTAGATAGAGATCCCGGGTCTTCGAAAACCGTGTTCATGGGACATCAAAGGTGGCTTCGCGACGATGACCCGTGGAGGAAATGCAAGGATCTGTTCGATGGTGAAACCGAACCCCGAAAACGCCCGTGTACGAGGAGCGGCGAGGAAATAGACGAGCTGTTGAAAAATTGGAAAGACTGCCCACTGCTGGGAAAGAAACAAAAGGCGCCAGAGCCGGGAAAGAAGCGAAAGGCGCCAGAGCCGCTGCTGAAGGTATGGAAAACGAGGTCTGTTTTCTGGGACTTGCCGTACTGGAAGATCGACCGTGTGCCTCACAGCCTTGATGTCATGCATATCACGAAGAATATGTGCGAGAGTCTGCTTGGTACCCTGCTCAACATGCCAGAGAGGACCAAAGATGGGCCGAAAGCAAGGGCGGACTTGAAATCAATGGGCATCAGGCAGGAGCTTCACGCTAATGATGATGATGATGATGATGATGATGATGATAAGGCGAAGCAGGACACAGAAAGTCGTCACAAAGGCAAAAAGGCCAAGAAGACCGGAAATGACTACCCTCCCGTGTGCTTCACTCTAAGTCAGTAGGAGATTGAGCAGTTTTTCACCTGCCTCCTAGGAGTAAAACTTCCTTACGGTTACACGGGGAAGATAAGAAGATACCTAGACCCAGCGAAGCAGAAGTTCAGCGGGATGAAGTCTCACGACTGTCACGTGCTGATGACGCAGATACTTCCAGTTGCAATCCGTGGGATCATGGACGCGCACGTCCGTGAAACGCTATTTGGCCTATGCAACTTTTTCGACGTCATCTCTCGGAAGTCCATTGGCGTGAGGCAACTCAGAAGGCTACAGTAAGAGATCGTGGTGATACTATGCGAGCTTGAGATGTACTTCCCGCCCGCATTCTTCGATGTTATGGTGCATCTGCTGGTCCATATCGTCGAGGATATCATCCAACTCGGGCCGACGTTCCTGCACAGCATGATGCCGTTCGAAAGGATGAATGGTGTCATCAAAGGATACATTCGAAACATGTCACGTCCAGAGGGAAGTATAGCCAAGGGCTTTCTGACCGAAGAGTGCATCTCCTACTGCACGAATTATCTAGGCATCGAGAACCCCTTTGGTCTGCCCGTCAACAGGCACCTCGGAAGGCTCGCTGGATGGGGTCACCGTGAGGGTCGCTATGAAATGCATGTCGACTTCGAGGGTCGACTCACCGACTTTGAAAGAGCAAACCTAGTCGCGCTACAACACATAGACGTGGTCGATCCTTGGGTGGTAGAGCACAAAACCTTTATTGAGAAGACGTATAATGATTGAGGCCAACAGAGGACGGACAAAGATATAATCAAAGAGCACAACTCATGTTTCACGCGTTGGTTCAAGCAGAAGCTTCTGTCGTACCCTTTACATGAGGATTCTTCCGCGGAAGAACAACTCATATTCGCCTTGTCATAGGGCGCCGAGCACAACCTGATGACCTATGAGGTGTACGATATCAACGGCTACACATTCTACACCGAGAACAAGGACATGAAGAGCGATGGTTATCAGAACTTCGGGGTGACGATGGAATCCTACACCGGCAACGACAAGGACAGATACTACGGAAGGATCGAGGAGATCTGGGAGCTGAGCTATGCTGGAGAGAAGGTCCCAATGTTCCGTGTCAGATGGGCCAAGAGCGTCCTAAAAGAAGACCGGTATTTCACCACCATGGTTATACCCGAAGCCAATTCCAAAACCGCGGGCGCAAACGTCACCGTGAAAAATGAGCCATGGGTACTGGCTTCCCAAGTAGACCAATGCTTCTTCATTACTGACCCGCCAAAGCCCAGTCGTGTTGTCGTGAGGAGAGGCAAAAGGAAGATCATCGGAATGGATGGAGTAGCCAATGAGCAAGACTTCGACAAGTACGGCAACCCGAAGATCGAACATGACGACGACGATGAAGTAGTAGCACACACCACAAGAAGAAGCAGGACCACCCTACCTAAAGGACGTTCGTTCCACAGAAGAACTCCATTTGCGAAAAAGAAGGGCAAGAAGATTGTGAACAGATAGCTAGCTAAGATCGATTGTATTTAAATCGTAGTCTTCATTTTTTGATTGTATTTCATGGGCACTTTTTGATATCATGAATATTTTTAAATTTCATGGGCACTTTTTGAATTCATGAGGACACTTGATCTCGATCCCCCTCCATCTCGATCTCGATTCCCCCTCCATCTTGATCTCGATCCCCCTCCATCTCGATCCCACCCGCACCCTCCCCCGCTAGCTCCACCGCCGCCGACGACCCACCGCAACCCTCCCCCGCTCCACCGCCGCTGACGAGCACCCCCCGCACCCTCCCCCGCTCCACCGCCGCC
>NC_041385.1:82678842-82679421 GCF_002162155.2 Triticum dicoccoides
TCCACCGCCGCCGCCGATGATATTTTCAAGTAACAAATTTGAACATATTTTTTAAAAAATTATTACTGTTTTTATAAAAAAAATATTACTGTTATGATTTAAACAGGTTTGAACATATTTAAACACAAATAAATATAAAAACAGCATTTAAAATGCATAAAAATATTGGGGAGCCTGGGAATCGAACCCAAGACCTCCTGGTGTGTGCGCTGCATGCTGACCAGTGGAGCTAGTGGGTGGGTTCTGTTGTAGATGGGGTTAGGTTGTAGATAGGGCTAGTGGGCTAGATTAAAACAAAATGCGCACCGGGCGCTGGTGCGCCATTAGAATAGTCGTACTTATGGCGCACGGGAGCGTGGTGCGCCATTAGAAAGCTTCCCCCCACACTAAATCCACAATCTCTCTAATCTCTCCCCTGCCTCATCGATCTCACCCGCTGCCCCCCCTCCCGTGTTCGCCGTCCCCCTCGCCACCCCCCCTCGCCTCCTTCGCCGTCCCCGAGCCGAGCGCCGCCTCCCTCGCTGCCTCCCTCGCCGACCCCGAGCCGAGTGCCCTCGACGTCCTCCCGCCCAAGCGCCC
>NC_041385.1:82679792-82720154 GCF_002162155.2 Triticum dicoccoides
GCCCAGCCGGCCGAACCCTCCGCTGCCCCGCCTCCGGTATAGGACCCTAGCAGCGCCTCCTCCCATCAAGCAGCCGCTCCCACCAGCGGCGCCCCCCTCCCTGGAGCAGGCGCTCCTGCCCAGCAATGCTGCCGCCCGGAACTACGCCGGCGACTAGTCCGTAGGCAGGTAGCCACCACTCCCCCCTCCCTCTTCCCTCATCCCCCCTCCCTCCTTCCTCTTGCATCCTCTGTTCAATTTTTTTCCTGATTTTTTTAGTGGATGAGTACTTGATGTAGATTCGATACTGTGGGAATATAATGATAGTTATTTTTCCCATTTTTGTGGTTATTGGAGTAGCATCCTCTGCTTTCTCTTACTAGCAGAGCATGACTGTTACTGCATGTTTCTCAAGATATACATGCTGAAGTTTCTGTAACAATCAAGGAGAACAGCTGGAAACAAAATATGATTTAAGATACACAACAAGTAGCAGGTAACATCACAAATTAGGATTTTTCTACTAGCTAGTATGCTGAAGCAGGTTGTAGGGGCTAGATTTCTACTGTTACAAAGTTAAAGTAAATGTCATTTTTAGTTCTGATGATGGGTGGCAGGAAGCTGCACTTTGAGATGCAGGGCTGTACATTTGAGAGTAAATTAGGATTATTTTGGACAATGAGCAGAGCTTAGGCAAGGAAATGTTCTTTATTAGTTAAGTATATGTGTTGCTGCTCATGTTGCTGCTGGTGCTTTGGGTGATTCGACAGGCTGAAGCTATATTAGTTAAGTATATAGAGCACCACCCAAGATGTATGTACATACCCAGCTATCATCAGTAACTTAAACAAAACAGTTGGATGTTCTTGGAGTTTCTTTGTTGAATCTCAAACTGCAACAAACAAATCGGGACAAATTCCTTTTTTTACAAAAGATCGATCGGTCGAAGTTTTGGTTGCCGCTCTATCTAGTGTGAACAGTTTACGGCATGCTTCAGACTTACTTTGATGGTTGCAATATAACTTTTGATCCATCTTTGGTACTAATATCAAAGAGGTATACAGGTGGTGAGTACAGGAGCTAAGAGTCTCAGGATCAGATCAATTTGCCTATGTTGCTTCCAAGGAGTTGTTCTCTGTCTGGTCCAATTCTGAAGAAATAAAAAGTGAATAGTTTGTTTGTTCCCTATGTGGTCACTCATTTTTTGAGTACTGACATTAGTTATGTTTGTTAGCAGTAAGATATTTAAATGAACCTTGTTCTTTTTCAACTGTTCAATTGATGCCATGAAACTGAATATAGTAGTTGAAAACCCTGTTTTTCTTCCTGATCGTGAAAATTTGAAGTCCTGTTTGTGTTTTGGTTTTGTTGGTTGACAATTATGTTTAGTTTTTCATTTAATGGGTGCTGTAAAATGTGCAGGTGGTGAGTTGAGGCTCAGCATACAGCTTGTTTGGACTAACCAAGAGGACGAGGTATGTTGCTTGCCCAAGCTAAGTGACACGTACGCACCAAGTTTTCTGTTATATAATTACCTGTTAGTGCTTAGTTAAACTGCATGATACGGCCATAGCAGATGGATGGTACTAGGTGTTGTTTTGTTTCTTGCCAATGTATTCAGAGAGCAGATGTGCCACTGCAGATTTCTTTTCTTGAAGGCAGCTCACATAAGTTCAGCTACAAGTGAACAACTTGCTCCTATTAGATTTGGAATGGAAGCTCACATAAGCTGAGCTGATTTTTGTCCATAGGAAAGCAAAGGACCATATGGTATGTGGCCTTTTCATCCATATGAAAGTAGAGGCACATTGTGGTGCTAGTTTGCTGGGTTTTGTCTCCGACCATCGTGTCGTGATGAATTTGCAGGTACCTCGAGAGGCCCTTGAATTTGCCGGAATGTTGATTAACTTCCGTTCCGGCAAATTCGGGTACTCCATATGTCCTATTTTCAGCAAAGGTCATGCTGAAATTTTCCTTGAATTTTAGCATGACTTTGCTAAAAATAGGACATATGGGATACTTGCGACTAATGCATGGGCCGGGGTATCTTAGTACTTAATTAAGTAGGATCAATTGCCCCTTTATTCTTGCTGCATTAAACCATAGGTGGCAATAGAGCCAAGTGATTAGGCCCAACTTAGAATTCTCCTTAGCACCGATAAACCCTAGATGATAAACCCAACATAGGTGGCAATAGAGCCAAGTGATTAGTGCCAAGTGATTAGGCCCAACCTAGGGTGCCTCGGCATCGGTAAACCCTAAATGATGAAAACTTAACTTGGCTGCCCCGGATGCCTCGGTGTCGATGAGAACCTAAATGATGTATGCTTAGGCTTTTAGGGTGCCTCGGCGTCGACAAACCCTAAATGATGAAAGCTTAGGCTTTTAGGGTGCCTCGGTGTTGACAAACCCTAAATGATGAGACCATGATCTTGTTCCTTAACAATAACCAACTTTTTGACCAAACTTTTTTCCTATTTAGAGTGAAACATGGCCCACAACGATGAGGCTGGTGGTTCGGGCGGCAAGCAATTCTGGGAGCTGTCCCAGGAGATGGAGGAACAACCTCACCGCTATGAGGGCGCCGCAGAAGACACCGATCCTGATTACACAACCCCTAGTGGCGTCGGGGATGACACCACTGATGGTGCCGCCGAGGATGCCACCACTGATGATGGCGGGGCACACACAGATGGCAGCCAACCGAAGAAGCAAAGGAAGGACCGGCGCCCGAATGCGCTCCGCACCCTCAAGGAGGAATTCACTCAAGTGGACTCCGACGGGAATCCAATGGAGCCCAAACATATAGTCAAGGGGTACTCGGTTCAGCTCGGGTGCATTCTCCGGAGCACCGTCTCGATCAACACCGAGAACCTTAGGCATAAGGACCGAGGGAATTTGCGCAACCTCCTCTTCATGAAGCTGCACGAACGATACAAGTTCCGCGCCGAATTTGAAAACACACGCCTCTCAGGGAATAAAGTGAATAGTGCCGCCCTCACGAAGATGAGCACGTCCATGTCTACTTGGAGAAGCGCGGTGAAGAGAATGATTGATACAGGTGATAGTTATGAGAAGATCAAGGCGAAATATCCTTTGATGAGCGAAGATGAGTACAAGGAGTTCAAGATCAAGTGCGAGAGCAGTGCAACCTCCGAACCAAGTCAGTGGGGGAAAGAAATGCAGGAGTTGAACTTAGGGGAACACAAACTCGGTCCTGGCGGTTACAGAGTGGCGGAGCCTATATGGGACAAGGAGGACGCGGAGGCCTACCGCCCCGCTTCGAGAAATACAGCGGTAACAAGCAGACCAGGAACTATGTGAGGGCCCGGTACAAGGAGGACCCGATAACAAAGGAGCTTACCACGGATCCGAAGACCAGGGCGCTTGAGCTTGTTCTGGTAAGGAATACACCCCCGCGTAATTAGCTCCATATGGTTGCACTCTAATTAATCCCCAATATTTCTAAATGGTTCATGTTCCTTTCGCAGGACACTGAAAGCAGTAGCGCGGGGTCGTCTTAGAGCTCCCCTTTCGACACCCCTTTAAATAGGGCATTGAACGTAATGAAAAACAAGGATAAGCTCACTAAGCCTACGTCAGCTGGTCGTGTGGCCGGCAAAGGCTTGTCCACAAAATGGGGGTCATACTATACCGCTGGTGTGCGGAAGGAGAAAAAGACCAGCTCGGAAAGCCAGACGCGCGAGGTTGAAGAACTCAAGGCACACGTGGCGCGGATTCCGGAGCTTGTCCAAGAGCAAGTGGAACAACAACTGGGAACGGAGCTCAACGCCATGGTGCCTACGTTGATTCATGGGCTGACGACGTGGATTGCGGGCGGCCAACAGGGGCCTCCCTCGGTTCCCAGCTTCACGGCCAGCAACTCGCACAGCGCGCAGGCGGCGCCATTGGTGTCTCCGGCGGCGCCATTGGTGTCTCCGGCGGAGGCGGTATTCGTGTCTCCGGCACTGGCACGGGCATGGAGCTTAATGCACCCGGGTGTACGCCGGCCGGCACCTCGCCAGCAAGCGCCCCCTCCGTCAGTTGCACGCCCGCCGTTGGCGGTGCCTCGACATTAGCCGAGCTCGACGGCATCACGGTAACTAAGCCTCTCAGCCGATGACTTCATCTCCTTGCCTTTAACTGGGCATCCCTGACGCCCTGTACATGTTTTTGCAGGGCGCCGCCGACGTTCCTTGCACTCTTCTGCACTTCGTGGGCACCGAGTTGGTCGATGTCGCCAAGGGCAGAATCATTCAACCGGGCAACCGCATGTTCCACGGTAATCCGATGGCACCCACAATGTATAGGGTTGAAGTGGTTCGGGTGCTGCCAGGCTGCGACGAGCTATTACCTCCGATTTGAGCCGCTGGGGCCGATGAAGAAGATGAGATGACCCTCAGCGCCTGCGTAAACTGGCCCCTGCTTTGGCCGAAGAGCCAGATTCGTTTTGGGGGCGGGGGACACCACCCCACAGACAAGACCGCCAGTCGTGCCGGCGCCAAGCCATGGCAAGAACGCCGCAACGCTACCGGACCTGTCGGACAACCCTATGGCACAGGATCCGGACAGCCCTATGGCACAGGATCCGGACGGCGACAACAACGACGACGGTACATTCACCAAAGTTGATAAGTACTTTGCCGAATATGGGTACACTGACGAGTTCTGCGGGCCTCTTTCTCAAGAACCCAACCAAGAAGACCACGATCTAGCTGGTACGACGGAGAAATCCAATTGCAACAGGCGTCGTCTGGCGTTCAGTTCTCAGGACACGCCTCCAGCTCCCGCCTTCACCGAGCCTCAGATAGCTGAGGTGCGAAATATTATCAGCCCCAACGTGCTCAAGAAGGCGGTCTGTGAGCAGAACTCGGTCCCATTACAGGAGATCAAGAAGAAGGGACGGAAGCGAAAGAGTAACAAGGGCGCCGGTGCGAGCCAGCCGGCACCGAGTTCGATCCATGCTGAGGATGGGCCACCTTCACCTAAGGATATCTCGAGGAGGGTGCATGTGGCAGGTAGGGCGATGCTACCACCAAATATGCTGAATGCTGCAACCGGTGCTATGCGGAGTCTGCACGACAGTGTTCTTTCTTTGGAGAAGCGGTGTCTCAGAGAGAATGATGTGGCATACCCGGTTTTCGTGGCCAAGGTGCCAGAGGGCAAGGGCTTTGTGGATGGCGACATCGGGGGTACGATCGTCCTGCGGTTTGATGACATCTTTGCTATGTTTAACCTTCATCCGCTGCACTACACCTTCGTTCGGCTGTTTTCGCTAAGTATGGAGATGCGGATCATTAGAGACAAGACCCCGGACATCGTGATAGTCGACCCCTTCTACATGTGTGCCAAGTACTTGAGCAGCGCTGGGGACCGCCAAGTTGCGAGTTCACACCTCGAAGGCGTCATTCTGGCAAACCCAGATAAGGATAACTTCCTTGTGGCTTACTTTCCCGAGTAAGTCATCCCTTAACCGCCCCGTAACATATGATTTCTTAGATTCCGATCGTTCTTTTTTTTCTAACATTCCGTGTTCTGTGCAGTGACACACATTGCACACTCATCCTCTTAAGCCCGAAATATTCCATGGCCACGTATTTTGACCCGAACCGTAACTCCAAGATAGACTACACAAATGTCAAGAAAGTTCTTGATGATGTTCTCCCCGGCTACGCCAAATCTGGAGGCACCTTCACCAGGGCAGTTCGTAAGTACGGCAAGCACACCTTCTCACACAAAACGAATTTCTGCTACGTCAAACAGCCGCCCGGCGGTCAGAAGGATGCTTACTACGCCCTCCATCACATGCGGGCGATCGTAAGGGACCATCATCAACTTCTGCTACCAGATAGTCTCAAAGATTGGGCCGCGAGGTTGTCGGCAACCCAGGACGCGGACCTCGGACAAGAATTCTTTCACATCCAGTCGGAGTTTGCGGACATCATCCATCAAGATGTCCTTCATACCTCGGGGCAGTTCTACCTCAGATATCAACCGTCCAACAATGAGATAGATGGAACGCTACAAATGCAGGGTGACAACGACCGCGATTTCATGACCATCACGACAGACGACGGCTTCATCCACGCTCTTGTCCGATGAGTTGAGTCGAAAGTAGTGATGTGTAGTTCTGAAACATTGATTGGCTCATGTTGTAATTAAACTTTAATGAATTCGTATGTCTCTTTGGTTTGGACAGTCATTCAACTTAGATGTAATCGATGCTATTTATTAGTAGGATCATGAATCGTGCTATTAATGTCTTGCTTTTCTCTTCCGATCCTTTTGTTGCATACTTACATATTGCTTATGTATTGTCTGTTATCTGTTGTTTGGCTTGTGCATAGAGATGTCGTCGTATGTCGTGTACAGGGGTAAGGTTCCCGGAGTCTACGACGACTGGGAGGAGTGTCGGAGACAGGTTCACCGTTTCAGCGGTAACAGTTACAAACGGTACACCACTAGGGCGGAGGCCGAATCTAGATACGCCCGCTATCTAGCGGGAGAGAGGAGGGAGCGTTGGAGGAACCGGATGAAGACCAGTTTGATCGCGATGATGCTCATCGTGATGACCGCAGCTCTCTTTTATGTGATGGTAGTTTAGATGATCGATATCGACTTGTAATGTGAAGACAAACTCGATACTCGCGGTCTTGAGACTTGTAATGTTTTATCTTTGTTCGGTCTTTTGAATTCGGAGACTAATATGATGAATTGTATTCGGAGACTAATCTTCTATTGTACTCGATGAATCTGCTGTTGCTGTGTGCTGTTGTCTATATTTTGTCCAATAATATATTTTGTAACCTGTGCAAAAATCAGAAAAGCAAAAAAAAACCAAATATTCATACTAATGGCGCATCAAGGCAGAGTGCGCCATTAGTATGCCAAAGGATACTAATGGCGCATCAAGGCAGAGTGCGCCATTAGTATTACAAAGCACATGGTTACATATGGCCCCCGGGAGGCATACTTATGGCGCATGGTGTTACATACTAATGGCGCACTGCTTGGTGCGCCATTAGTATACCAGATACTAATGGCGCACCAGTGGTGCGCCATTAGTAAAAAATTCTAGTGGCGTGCTACTAATGGCGCACCGGTAGTGCACCATTAGTAGGCAAAACCGGTGCGCCATTAGTAGGCAAAACCGGTGCGCCATTAGTAGGCCTTTTCCTAGTAGTGATAGGAAGGTATGGTGGACTCATATGGAATAAATTTGGGGTTTATGGAAGTAGATGCACAAGCAGTATTCCCGCTTAGTGCAAGTGAAGGCTAGAAAGAGACTGGGAAGCGACCAACTAGAGAGTGACAATAGTCATGAACATGCATTAAGATTAATCAACAATGCATGCAAGCATGAGTAGGATATAAATCACCATGACCATAAATATCGTAGAGGCTATGTTGATTTTGTTTCAACTACATGCGTGAACATGTGCCAAGTCAAGCCACTCGAATCATTCAAAGGAGGATACCACCCTATCATACCACATCACAACTATTTTAATAGCATGTTGGCACGCAAGGTAAACCATTACAAACTCCTAGCTAATTAAGCATGGCATGAGCAACTATAATCTCTAATTATCATTGCAAACATGTTTCATCCATAATAGGCTGAATCCAGAATGGTGGACTAATCATATTTACAAAAACAAGATAGGTCGAGTTCATACCAGCTTCTCTCATCTCAATTAGTCCATCATATATCATCATTATTGCCTTTCACTTGCACGATCGAACGGTGTGGATAATAATAATAGTGCACGTGTGTCGGATATTGGGTTCCGGCAGACCCTTAAGGTTCGAACTCTGGGGTGCGCGCGAAGATCTTCCCCCTACCAATCCATGTCCAATCGCCTCGCGAGAATCTAAGCTAACGATGAACAACACAAGGGACACAAGATTTATACTGGTTCGGGCCACCGTTGTGGTGTAATACCCTAATCCAGTGTGTGGTGTGGTGGCTTGCCTCAGGGGCTGATGATGAATAGTACAAGGGGAAGAACAACCTCGCGAGAGGTGTTCTTGTGGTGGTGGTTTTCTTGAGAAGGATTCGATTCCCCTCTACTGTGGTGGCTATCTCTATATATAGAGGCCTTGGTCCTCCTCCCAAATATCAAGCGGGAAGGGCGCCAACAACGGCCACTTTGAAGGGGAACATCTAGTACATGTTATCCTGACTAAAGTTGGTCTTCGGCTACCAAAGGCACTGGCGATGACGCTGCCTTGGGCTCCATGGTGACCTCCATCCTGCCGCTCTGCTGGTCTTGGTCTCGTTGCACCGAAATGGTAACCTTTGTCTGATGCCTCGGTACTCCACGTCTGTGCTTGCCCCCTTTGCACCAAAGAGGAAACAAGGACACTGCGTAGGTCGGCGCCCGCCTGGTCTTGATCGTCACGCTTGCGTCACGAGAACCTCGCGAGGTACCCTTGCCTTGATCTCTCCGCCTCCTCGCGAGCCTGCCTGGCGAGGCCGCTCCTGAGGAAACCTTGTGTCGTCCGCCCCGCGAGGCTTGGCCCCTCGCGAGGGTCTTGAGTTTGTGTTGATGAAGATGGGTCGTACTGGGCCACCACTCGAGCCACGCCGCAGGCCACAGGCAGGCAAGTCTGGGGACCCCGTTCCCAGAATGCCGATAGTAGCCCCCGGTCCCAAGGCACGCTCGGACTTGGCTTAGCGGAGAAGCGAAGGGGCCAGTGTGGAGCACCGCGGGCCCCAACAGACTGCGGCCTTGGGCACCGCATGGCAGTTGATTGGACGTGGGCGTCTCCACTTCCCCACGCTGCCTCGGCAACTACCCGACTTGACAGGTCCCTGCATGCAGAAATGAGTCATGATTACCTGCGATCGTGGAGGCCAATGGTTGGCCTCCTCTGGACTATAAGTACGGACGGGCGAGAGCCCCCTCAGTCCATCTCTTCTTGCTTCACTCCTTCTTCCTCGCCCCTCCTCCATCTTGACGCCAATGGCGCCGATCCACCGATTCTCAGGGGAAGAGAAAGGGAAGGCCCCCCGAGAGGGTCCCGACCCGCTCCCGCCGAAGAAGCTGCCGGTCCCCGGCCGCCGCGACGAAGTCGCGCGGCAGGAGACGTCGAGGCCTTGGTACGAGCGGCCACCGCCTGGGTTTCCGCTGCCCTTGTACGCCCGGGTTGGGGGTCCTAGAGAAGAAGACACCGAGCGGCACCGTCTGTGCCGCCGATGACGCTGACGAATCATGGCGATGCGCGTCATCGCTCCCGTAGTCCATGCTGAGGGCTCTTCTCGCGAGCTCGTGCTTCATGTCGCCATGCCTCCAAGCTCTTGGATTGGCCTTCCTCCCTCCTTCGCCTTCGAGATGTCGCCGAGGGGGCCTCTTAAGCTCTGTCTGCAGCATGCTGACTGCAGTACCCCTGCGACCGGAGCGGAGGTTGAGGTTGTCGCTCCGGGCAAGGCCTACATGACCCAGGGCTGGGGTGAGATCGCCCGGGTCTGCCAAACAGGAGGTGCCCTCGTGATTCCTTTCGAATAGGATGGCGCCTCCTTGATGTTCTTCAAGGCCTTCGACGCGGAAGGACGCCGACTGGAGTGCTGCTCCAAGGAAAGCGGCCGGGGCATCGAAGTGGCAAGGGCTAGGCCTGCCAACCGCTTCCCCAGCAGCTCCTCTGGTAGCAGCGGAGAAGCCAGAGGGTCCAGCGACTCTCTCCAGCTTCTCGTGACTCCGGAGACGACCGACAACCGCTACGATCCCCCGAGCTCGCGTTGTGCTCGGAGCAGAGCAGCTGCATCAGGCCGCCGGCGCGGCTGATCTGGATGGGGTTGGCGCCGGCACTTGGTGGCCCACTGTTGATGATGGCGTCGACCATGGAGGCGCGCATAGTTAGCGACCCTTAGGATTAGCACCTTTTGTTCCCTGCGAGGAATCAAAGAAACACCCCGCGGGGGTATGTAAAGCATCTGCTATGTCTTTTGTGAATATTATCCTTATTATGGAGCGATGCGAGATGCTTGTCCTGCCTCAGCTCGGCTCCCCCTTTCTATCCTCACGAGGGCTTGATGCTCTACGCTGACAGGTCCCGGTCCCCAGGCAGGCTTCAACTGTCATTGGTATGCCAGGTCGCAATGCTGTGGTCAAGGCCAGGAGGTGAGCGGACCGAGGTCCAGTAAGAGCCCCCGAGGCGCGATGCTCAGGAGGTCCCCTTTAGCGCTCAAGCAGCCTCTGATGGGCAAGAAAGGAAGGCAACATCGCCGCGACAGGACCGCATTAGGCTAGGGTTTGGTGTCGCGTTGATTTAGCATTTCCAGGAGCATGACTTATCTCATGAGCTTGGTGTCACTCTTTGGCGAGGTGCCGGACCTGTGCATCGGCAGCTGTGACGTCGCTGGGTCAGGCCCTTGTGAGCTTCTCCCCTCTTCCCCGCGCTTTCCTTCATGCTCTACGTCCTCAGGTCCCGGCCCTCGAGTGAGCTCAGCCGCCACTGGTATGATAGGTCACGATGCCATGGGTCAAGGCCAGGGGGTGAGGGTTGGAGAGCCAGTAAGAGCCCCTGAGTCGCGATACTCAGGCGCCCCCCTTTTAACACGCGAGCGGATCACACGGGAGAAAGAGAGAGAGAGCTCATGATGCCTCCCACGTTATTCCTTAGGTGGATCCTGTAAACCAACGCGAGGAAAACAAGGACTGCCATTACGGTTGCCCGCCAGCCATTGGTTGCTCTGAGGGAGTGATTGAGGCACTGAGGGCCTGGTGAGGTAGCGCCTTGCGGGGCTACCGCGAACAGAGCTCGACCACTCAGATTTGTCGACGTTGCAGGGACGGACCCATGCACAAGCGCCGTGCCAGAGCGAGCGGCTCCAAAGGTAGGTGTCAATAGAGCAGGCGATTATCATAGGCAGGGTAAGCATGAAAAGGCAATCCAACTTAGATAGATGCAAGGAAAGGCACACGCCACCGGGTCAGGCCCGAGCGGCTTGGGGATGATGCAGCCTAAGGGGCACCCCCAACAAAGTAAGCTAAAGACATAAGCAAAATGGATACATGCCGCGGGGACAGACCCACGTGACCTGGGAATGATGCAGCCTAGAGGGCGCTCCCAGCTGAAATGAAACTTGAGAGATGTCACCTGATACCATTTCAGAGCGAGTGTTGGAGTAGCTGACGGTGCATGGTGAAGAATCCAATCCTCACGAGCCTTCGGAACTCCGAGCCTCAGGAGGCTCTGGAGGTCCGGGCGGCTAGGCAAGGTCCATCTCCATTTCCTCGAGGAACGTGCGATGCCTGGCAACCTAAGCCTCTAGGATGCTCCTCATCAGACGCTGGTGAGCAGCAGCCGCGTTTGGCAGGCCGAAAGGCTTGCGAACGTAGCTGTGAGGCGGACCCTCGCAATGTCCCACGTGTGAAGGCTACAAGCGCTCCTGAGACGCGACTCGATTGAGCCCTGGGTAGTCGATGCAGACGCGCAGCCCGCCATCCTCGCCTGGATGGGGACCTACGCTGGGCAGGCGGCGGTTGCTGTGCGTGACTCTCGATTCCTGCAGCTCCTGAGTGATCTTGGTGGTGAACTCCTGAGGGTTGGGCCCTCCTTGCCTTATGCCTTCCTGAGGGAAACGTGTCGCAAAGCATGCCTCCAAGTGGTGCACGAGCGCCTCCCTCGTGATCTTGGCAAAGTCAGTGACCCTCCAGGAGAGAGCCCCCGAGCCTTGCCCGAGGAGGGCGCCGGGCACGCCTTCCTATGCGGCGGAGGGCGGCGCCCCTTGGATGGGCGCAGATCCTGGTGTGGTTCCACCGGAGGTGCCTGCCTCCTGAGGCCTTGAGCCAGGTGATGTCTTCTTCTTCTTGGAAGCTGCTTCAGGAAGGTTTCTACTCTTGTTGTCTGGGTCCTCGATCGACGCGGCTTGGAAGGCACGCTCAAGAGAGCACACCGCATCCTTCTCTTCACAGGGGGGCGTGATGACCCCGCCACTTCCTAGCATCTTGAGGATGTTGTAGCCATGCTGAGTCACTGCCATAAACTTGGCCAGGGCTGGATATCCGAGGATGGCATTGTATGGCAGGCGAATGTGAGTGACGTTGAAGTCAATGAGCTCGGTACGGTAGCTCTTGCACTGTCCAAAGGTGACAGGGAGGCGGACTTGCCCTATCGGGACAGTGGAACCATCAGTGACTCCTGAGAAAGGCTTGGTTGGCTGAAGCTGATCATATGGCACTTGGAGATTGTTGAATGTCTCGATGGACAGGACGTTGAGCCCTGCTCCCCCGTCGATGAGGGTCCTGGTGACTTGCACATTGCTGATGACTAGGGAACAGAGCATTGGGAGGACACCGGCTGTTGTCGCGCACTTGAGCTGATCCGCTGAGCTGAACGTGATGGTGCACGCGGACCACCTGAGAGGGCACGTGGCCTCAAGCTTGGGGAGGGACTGCATTCACCTCGTGAGCAAACTGCTTGAAGATGCGCTGAGAGGCTGGGGCCTGGGCTCCGCCCAAGATGCAAGTGATAGCACGCGGCTCCTGGAAGCCCCCAGCCCCCTCGTCCTGATGATGGTCGTCATTCCTTCTTGGTGGTGGTGGCAGAGGAGGAAGGCCTGCGTTACCTTGTGGGCAATCCTCACGAGGCTGATCCCTCCAAGCCCCCTCGCGAGGCTGGTCCTGCCAGCAGTCCTCGCAAGGTCGGTCACACCACCCTTGGCGAGGGCCACGGTCATCCCGTCGTCCTCCACCTCTTCCTCCGCCTCAATCGCAGCCCCGATCGTTGCGCTCGGGGCATCGACCGACATGGCCTTCTCGTACGGCCCTGACCTCTTGGCATTCGTTGGTGTTGTGGATGTGGAGATCGTGGTACACGCAGTACCGGCTGCCCTTGGACGACTCTGACTGGTCCCTGCCGCGCTTCGTATCTGGCTCTGCAGCGAGCACAGCTGCTCCTTTGCGCTTCCCGTCCTTGGCTTTGTCTTTCTTCTCTTCTGGATCTGCAGTTGGGAGCTCGAGAAGGGAGAGGCGTCCCTCCTTAGCCCTTGTGCACTTGGTCGCCAGGTTGAACAGCTCCAGAGACGTGCACAGATCTTCGTGGATCGCCAGTTCCTCCTTCATCTTGACGTCGCAGATGCCGTCAGAGAACGCCAAGATGATGGCGTCCTCGGTCACCTTGGGAATCTTGAGGTGAGCGCTGTTGAAATGATGGATGTACTTCTGCAAGGTCTCTACGGGTTGCTGCTTGATGCGGCGCAGGTCACCCACGGCCGGCGGACAGTCGCAAGTGCCCTGAAAGTTGGCGATGAAGCGGGTTCGCATCTCGTCCTAGGAGGAGATCGTGCCTGGAGGCAGGTTCAGGAGCCAGGTGCGAGCACCATCCTTGAGCGCCATGGGAAACCAGTTCGCCATGACCTTTTCATCCCTGTTGGCCGCTTTGATGCCCGGCTCATAGAGCTGCAGGAACTCCGTGGGGTCGGCAGTGCCGTCGTAGTGAGGAGGCATGTCCGGCTTGAACTTGCCTGGCTAGGCGACACTGCGTAGCTTGGTGGTAAAGGCGCGACATCCTGCGGTGGCCACCGGAGCTCTCTGCTGACGCGGGGCTTGCTCCTGACGATTCCCACGCGCCGCTGCCTGGAGCAGCACGGGGTCTTGACGTGCTGGCGCAGGGATGCAGTCATGCCATGCCGGTGCAGGAAGCACGCGAGCACCTTCTTGGGGACGAGGGATTTCTTGACAGCTCCTTTCTTGTCGCGCGGGCGCTGGACGCGGTGGATCTCGTCCAAGGGTCGCGCGCCTTGGAGCCAGGGCGCCTTCTTGGGGAGGAGGTGGCGGAGGCACCTCCTGGGCTGCATCACGCGCGCAGGACGGAGCGCGAGGCAGCGAGAGGGACAGCGCAGGGGAGCCCCCTGCGGTGCTGACGAGCTCGGTGATGCGAGCGAGCCACTTGTCGTAGAGGTCGTCAACGGGATGGTAGTGCAGAAGCTCACGCGCCAGGAGCAACGCGGCGTGCGCGTCCGTGGGGGCGCGACGGGCATGGGGCGACGAACCGGCTGGAGTCAGCGACGGGGTGGCGGTGCGGCCTTCCCGCCACACCGAGGGATGCAGCGACGACTACTCGTTCCCCGCCCGGCTGATGGTGGTGTTGGCGGCAGGCGACGGGGAACGATGGGGACACCCGCCGACGGGAGCCGTCTGGGCGACGCAGGCGGCGAAAGCAGCCCGACGCTCGGAGCAAGCCCGGCGAGCGTCAGCCATGGACACGACGGATGACCGAACGTGGAATAGCGGAAGAAACATTCCGGCGCACCCCTACCTGGTGCGCCAAATGTCGGGCGTTGGGTTCCGGCAGACCCTTAAGGTTCGAACTCTGCGGTGCGCGCAAAGATCTTCCCCCTACCAATCGACATCCAATCACCTTGCGAGAATCTAAGCTAACAATGAACAACACGAGGGACACAAGATTTATACTGGTTCAGGCCACCGTTGTGGTGTAATACCCTACTCCAGTGTGTGGTGTGGTGGATTGCCTCAGGGGCTGATGATGAATAGTACAAGGGGAAGAACAGCCTCGCGAGAGGTGTTCTTGTGGTGGTGATTTGCTTGAGAAGGATACGATTCCCCTCTACTATGGTGGCTATCTCTATATATAGAGGCCCTGGTCCTCTTCCCAAATATCGAGCGGGAAGGGCGCCAACAACGGCCATTTTGAAGGGGAACATCTAGTACATGTTATCCTGACTAAAGTTGGTCTTCGACTGCCAAAGGCACTGGCGATGACGTTGCCTTGGGCTCCACGGTGACCTCCATCCTGCCGTTCTGCTGGTCTTGGTCTCGTTGCACCGAAATGGTAACCTTTGCCTAATGCCTCGGTACTCCACGCATGTGCTTGCCCCCTTTGCACCAAAGAGGAAACAAGGACACTGTGCAGGATGGCGCCCGCCTAGTCTTGATCGTCACGGCTTGCGTCACGAGCACCTCGCGAGGTACCCTTTCCTTGATCTCTCCACCTCCTTGCGAGCCTGCCTGGCGAGGCCGCTCCTGAGGAAACCTTGCATCATCCGCCCCGCGAGGCTTGGCCCCTCGCGAGGGTCTTGAGTTTGTGTTGATGAAGATGGGTCATACTGGGCCACCACTCGAGCCACGCCGCAGGCCGCAGGCAGGCAAGTCTGGGGACCCCCGTTCCCAGAACACCGACAACATGCATTGGACAAAGCTGGAATCTGCAGGCATTTAATACAAATGAGAAGACAAGGTAATATGGGCTCTTGGTTAGATCAACAATAATGCATATGAGAGCCACTCAACATTTTCGTCGTGGTCTTCTCCTCTCGACCCCCAAAGAAAAGAAAAGAAATAAAAGTATTTACACAGGAAAGCTCTCAACAAGCAAAAGAAGAACGAGAAATCTTTTTGGGTTTTATTTTAATATTACTACTACAAGCATGAAAAGTAAAGTAGCTAAAAGCTACAACTAATTTTTTTGGTTTTTCTTAAGATTTTTCAAACAGACAAGAAGAAAGCAAGAAAAGAAAATAAACTAACATGGATAGTACAATGAAAAAGTATGAGCACCGACAACTAGCATGAGTGCGTGAACAAGAATGTAATGTCGGTGAGAAATACATACTACCCCAAGATTAGGATTTTGGCCTAAGTTGGTCTATGGCCACTGCTGGCCTGGCGGATATCCAAAGACGTAGTTGGGGTTGTACTAAGATGCAGCAGCTACTGCCTGAAGAGCTGCAGCTTGGAGGCGATCTGCCTCTGTCCTCCTCTCATATTCGTTCACCTCCTCCATGGTTATAAAGTATCTCCTTTTTTCCTGAAAGTCAAAGAAAGTGGGAGTAGGGAGAGAAACATGGACAGTACGTTGTCTGTCAAAGATTAGTTGGTACTGGAGGAATTGTTCATTCCTCTGAAGGAACTGATGGCTAACCATGGCACTATAATCTAGATAAGCAGGAGGCAACTCCATGTCATTTCCATGTATGTCACACCAAGATAATTAGCTATACGAGTTGCATAAATTCGCCCAAACAAATCTCCACATGTACCATTAAGATGCAACCTTCATGCAACAATGGCCCCCAAGTTATATTATTTATCACCTAATACCGCACTCCTGAGGACACTAAGATCTGGAACGCACATGTGACATGCCTCATCTTTACCCTATAAATAGAGCAAAATAATGTATGGAAGGGAAATGAATACTCCCTATGGTAGCTTGTGTGATTTCTCTAGATTCCCCTACAGTGATACTAGCAAGAAAGTCTTTATATTCAGATTTGCAAGGTTCACTAACATTGCCCCACTGCGGGAGTTTACAGGCAGTATTAAAATATTCTAGGTCCATGGTATATGATTTATCATAAAGATCAAATAAAATAGTGTGAGAATTGCGTGAGGATGTAAATTTAAACCTCCTCACAAAGGAATCAGTAGGTAGTGGTATTGTAGGCACTTATCTGACACGAAGTCCTCAAGATCAGCATTACGCATATACGGGTCAATTTCATCCTTGATGCCTGCTTGGACCATATACTCCTCTGACGGCCATTCACAAGGCCGCACTTGAGCTTCCCTTGGTGGTCCATCGTCCAGCTCACGTATTGCGAGTCTTGGTCCTTGCTTCCTTGAGGAACCACCTTGGTACATTTTCCTATACATTTTTCTTTCTTTGAAAAATTTCTGAAATTTTTAGTGACTCAAAATAAAACTGAACCAAACTCAACAAGATTGATAGCAACTACTCCCACAAGTGCCTAGAGGCTATATCATGCATTAAAACTACTTTGGACCTTATAAATTTGACATGCAAGCTCAAGAACAGGGTCACCTTAGCAGCATAAATTTGCAATAAATAAAGCACTAGAACAAAAACTAATTGCACCATTGGAGGAGTTACATATCAAAGAATAATCCCCCAAAACAGTTTTGTGAATGGAGCTTTGAGAAAGGAGGTCAAAAATGGCAGCAAGATGAGCTAGAACACAGGTTTGAGCTATGGGAGGATTTTTTTTCTAGAGGAAGACGAAGTGAGTGGGTGCTAGAATAAGTGGAGGGGGTCCATGTGGGGCCCATGAGGCGGGGGGGCGCCCTGTGCCCTCCTGGCCAAATGGTGGGTCCCCCTGGTGGGTCCTGAGTGCAAGAAATTCTTAAATATTCTACAAAAAATCATACTTCATTTTCAGGGCATTTGGAGAACTTTTATTTTCGGGGTATTTTTTATTGCATGGAAAACTCAGAGAACAGACAGAAAAATACTATTTTTTCTTTATTTAGTCTAAATAACATAAAGTAAAAGGAGGGTACAGAGAGTTGTGCTTTCTAACTTCATCCATCTCATGCTCATCAAAAGGAATCCCCTAACAAGGTTGATCTAGTCTTGTTAACGAACTTCTTCCAAATAACATAAAACCGAAGAATTTTTGAATAACACTAGGTTACCTCAACGGGGATATGCATGTCCCCAACAATAAGAATATCATATTTATTTTTTACAGTAGGAAGAGGGAATTCAAAACCTCCAATAATAATTGTTGAAATTTTTCCAATAGAATTTATACTGTGAACTTGAGGTTGTTTCTTCGGAAAGTGTACCGTATGCTCATTACCATTAACATGAAAAGTGACATTGCCTTTGTTGCAATGAATAACAGCCTCTGCAGTATTCAAAAAAGGTGTACCAAGGATGATCGACATACTATCGTCCTAGGGAATATCAAGAATAACAAAGTTCGTTAAAATAGTAATGTTTGCAACCACAACAGGCACATCCTCACAAATACCGACAGGTATAGTGGTTGATTTATCGGCCATTTGCAAAGAGATTTCAGTAGGTGTCAACTTATTCAAATCAAGTCTATGATATAAAGAAGAGGCATAACACTAACACCGGCTCCAAGATCACATAAAGCAGTTTTAACATAGTTTCTTTTAATGGAGTATGGTATAGTTGGTACTCCTGGATCTCCATGTTCCTTTGGTATTCCACCCTTAAAAGTGTAATTAGCAAGCATGGTGGAAATCTTAGCTTCTGGTATCTTCCTTTTATTTGTAACAATATCTTTCATATACTTAGCATAAGGGTTCATTTTAAGCATATCAGTCAAACGCATACGCAAAAAGATAGGTCTAATCATTTCAGCAAAGCGCTCAAAATCCTCATCATCCTTTTTCTTGGATGGCTTAGGAGGAAAAGGCATGGGTTTCTGGAACCATGGTTCTCTTTCTTTACTGTTCTTCCTAGCAACGAAGTCTCTCTTATCATAATGTTGATTCTTTGATTGTGGGTTATCAAGATCAATAGCAGGTTCAATCTCTATATCATTGTTATTGCTAGGTTGAGAATCAACATGAACATCATCATTAACATTATCACTAGGTTCATGTTCATTACCGGATTGTGTTTCAACATCAGAAATAGAAATATCATTGGGATTCTCAGGTGTGTCTATAACAAGTTCACTAGAATCATGCAAAGTCCTATCATTTTTCTTTTTCTTTTTCTTAGAAAGACTAGGTGCATCAACATTAGTTCTCTGGGAATCTTGCTCAACTCTCTTAGGATGGCCCTCAGGATACAAAGGTTCTCGAGTCACTCTACCACCTCTGGTCATAACTCTAACAACATTATCATTTTTCTTATTATTTAATTCATTGAGCAAATCATCTTGTGCTTTAAGCACTTGTTCTACTTGAGTGGTAACCATACATGCATATTTACTAATAAGCTTAAGGTCACCTTTAACTCTAGACATATAATCACTCAAGTGTTCAATCATATACGCATTACATTTCAATTGTCTACCAACATGAGCATTGAAGTTTTCTTGTTTAACAATAAAATTATCAAACTCATCCAAGCATTGACTAGCAGACTTATAACGAGGGATATCACCTTCGTCAAATCTATAGAGAGAATTTACATTTACTACCTGTCGTGGAATTAACACGTCAGATGTCCTCATGAAAGGACTTAGTCGTGGAGCCATCACGACAGGTTAGCTTGAAGGGGTTAAACCGGACAAGGGACACGAGAGTTTTATACTAGTTCGGCCCCTTCGATGAAGGTAAAAGCCTACGTCTAGTTGTGATGGAATTGATTGGGTTTCGATGACCAGGGAGCAAATACGCTTTTCCTGGGTCTCGAGTTGTTGTTTCTTGTCCTTGAACCACCACCGGGTCGTCCCTTTATATACATAGGTTGACGCCTGGCCAGTCTACAGAGTCCCGAGGCCGGCTCATACAAGTGTCCGGCTCGGTCTCCCCTTCCCTATCTTACAACACAAGTTTATACAATCATAGCGGTTTACTATCATGGGCCCTAATCCGCCTTTGGGCTCTGGGCCTCTAAGCTTCCTCAGTAAAGCGCCATCTTCTGGGTCTTTACGGGCTTCAATGTAGTTCAGGGTGAACCGGTCCCTCCTGGGCAGTTTACCCTTAGTAGTTATATCCCCAACATTAGGCCCCAGGTTGATTTGAACCTATTCATGTCAATCTCCAATGCTTAGAAAAATTTCGTGACCATCTTCTTACATTTCTCGTAGACCGCCACGACGTCCTCTCCTGTAAACTTTTGTTAAACCGTCATGACATCATCATCTGGATATAGCAGCGGATTGTCATGACGTCATCTCTGTATAAAAAGAATAAAAAGATTCCCTTTATTAATTGTATCCCGAAGATCGAGGTGACAGTTGTGCCCCTTGTCGCTTTATGCTCCTTGATTCTCGCGCCTTTCGCTTATCTCCTTGCCCCTTTAGAAATAAGACCGAAGGGTCCTTCCATTTTCTCCCCTTGCTTCGTGTCTTCCTCCTCGCGACCCAAAGAGCCCAAGCGCCGCCGCCGCCATCGACCTTCGAACCTGCACCGACCAAGGCCGCTGCATCACCCTGTTCGTACCAGAGACCCTGCAACACTCCCCCGCCGCTGAGTGGCCCTGGTAAGTTCTCTTCCCGTAACCCTAGATCTCCTATTAGGGCTTCGAGTTCATCTGTGTTCGTTGCCGTTCATCAGTGCTTCTCCGCCCTTCTCTTAGCCTCTTTACTGAGTTTATATATGTCTGATAGCTTTGATCTGCGGCTAGATCCATAGTTTTAGGTCACCGTACCATAGCGTCTTGCTGTTCCTGGACAGATTCCATCTGGACCTTCTCTATTCCTCTTAGCGCCATTGTAGGTCTCAGCAAAGTTTTCTTTATTTAACCACGGTAGATCCAAAATTATACTGCCATATTGTAAAATCTGTTTCTGTAAACACTTAGTAGATTTTTCAGCTCTGCCTCTTCTATTTAAGGGCGGTTTAACTTTTAGTAGTTGATAATCCGCCATATGCCATTAGCCCTCACTTAAACTGCCATCTTGACTTGAATAGTAATTTCTAGTTTAACTCACATATATGCCTTGACCAAATTCCCCGGTTTAACACCGATTAGTGCACCTCAACCATCAATCGTAAACCGGCCTTCATTTTTCCTTTCCAGTTTGCTTTCCAAGATGACTAAGCAATTCTCTGCTTGCAACTGGGTTCTGTCCCGGATCACGGAAACACAAATCAATGGATATGTTGTAACCGGCACTTTAGCTTCAAAAAATGTCCTTCATTGGCGAGTCCCTGGCCCTGAGTGCCCTCCAGAGCCTCAAGATGGAGAAGTGCTTGTTTTTATGCAGCACCTAGACCGGGGGTTCAGCCCTCCCGAATCAGAAAAAATCCGGGATGTCCTTGCTAGCTTTCAAATCCATCCACAGGACATTGGACCGAATTCTGTATCCAACATATGCAATTTTCAAGTATTCTGTGAAGTGTACCTTCAAGAAGAACCGTCTGTTGAGCTTTTCCGGGACTTTTTCCATTTGAACCGCCGAACTGAGTTCTCTGATGGTCCTAACACGGAACTTGGTGGGGTATCAATCCAGAACAGAAAAGAAGTTGATTTCCCTCATGCAAAACACCACAGCCATCCCAAAGACTGGAACCAAACATGGTTTTATTGTCAGAACACTGCCCCTTCTGGAGAAAATCCGTTGTCGGGTTACCGTGCTCACCAGCTCAGCAACGGCCATCCACTGCCTCTGCGGCTTACTGCCAGACAATGTTAAACCTATGCTCCTCAACTTGCTAAACTCCGGTCTTTCCTTACGAACGGTTTGACCGATATTGATCTCGTCCGCTGCTGGGTTTCTTGGGGTATCCTGCCCTTAAGCCTCCGCCCCGGTTTAATGCATGAATATTCTGGCAACGTCAAGGATCCTCAATGATATCATGAAATAGAAATCACTGACGATGAAGTTACTAAATCTGTGAAGAAGATGCTTGACGAACCGATCGCTGCATGTAGCCAAACTGTACTGCGACCTTTTTACGCCTCCAACAAACCGCCAGCGGTAAAAAGTTTAACTTTATGATTATTGATCCGCCTCCGCTTTAACAATGTGCTAATACTCCTTTGTTTAATTTCACAGGCCAATAGCTCCTTCTGGAAGAGGAAGACTCAAGATAAACCGGTAAGGGCTCCTCATGTGAAGAGCAAAGTCACAAAGAGAGCAGCCAAGAAGAAAACCGCCAAGTCTTCTGATCTGTCAGAAGACGTTGATGAATCGGATCAAGAGGTAGAACTTGACTCCCTTGGTTCCTTTTTCATACACCTTATTGACAATGACTATTCCCAGGATGATGCGGAGGCCAGCCGTGCATACCATGTAGATGTAATCTCTCTTTCCTCCGATTCAGATCTTGTGCCGGTTCAAAAAATTCATCGTGCAGTTTGGAAAGTAAAATACTCTCACCTCCTTGCTTATTTGGATCCGCAATTTTCTTTGAAGACACAGCAAGCTGAAGGTTGTCGCACAACCCGGCACAGTGGCCAGCAAGTCACCTCTTCTGGTTTACCGGATACACCAACCCGGAAGCGTCGTCTAGAGGTTTCTTGTTCTCCCAAAAAACTTTATCCTTTGAAGGGTTTCTTCCGATACCCACTCAATCCGTTTGATCTAAATTACCAGGTGTCTTCCAATTCTTCATCTGGTGGTTCATCAACCACTCAAATGCCTCCCCTCAAGACCGTCCCTGGGTAAGTATACCGTTTTAACTTTGTCTTCTAGCGCCGGTTTACCAATTGACCTTTTGTTTTAATTTTTTAGCGCCAAAGCCCGGCTGAGCAAGAAAGCAAGAATCAATGTCCCTACTGAAGAGGTTGAACCGGACAGAACTTCGGAAGGTGGTAATAGAGGTGCTGACATTGCCATTGATGACCCTACCCCACAGGGTCAAAATACTGATGTTGATCCGTCAGAAGCTAACTCGGCTAGTCCACATGCTAATCCTCCAAGCCCGACCAGGAATGAGGACCTTCCAAGCCCGGCTAGAGATACTATTCCTCCTTCAAGCCCAGTTAGGGATACTGCTAATCCGCCAAATCCATCAAAAGGTGACGATGATGATGTTGTTATTACTGGTACGGGTCACACTAGTCCAGGTAATCCGGTTGTCTTGTCCAAACATACTGCCAAGGGGTAATTCGCTGCTATTGGCAAGGGGAAAGGGAAGACTGATTTATCCAACTTTGTTAACCTTAGCGCCGAGGAGCTTCATTCCGGATTTTTAAACTGCCTTTATACAAGCCGTGACTTTGAGGCTGGTTTGGTAAATTTGATGAAGGAACGTTATGAGGTAATCTTCAAAAACGCTTTGAAATTTGCTTTGTCCTGTATATCTGTTCCATTGTAGCCCCCAAGGGTCGGGTTATCTCTTAAAGATAAACCGGGACTTCAAGATAAAGAACACTTCAACTGAGTAGCCCCCAAGGGCCGGTTTGTCTCTTGAAGACAAACCGGGACTATCTGTCCTTAATAATTGTCTTCACTTATAACTGATCAATTGTGCATTAGCCCCCAAGTGCCAAGCTTAATACTTGGATTGAGCCTTGGGACTTTAAAATACTCACTTTAAAAAGCAATCCACATTAGCCCCCAAGTGACAATTGTATAACTTGTTATGTGCTTGGGACTTTAACAACTTCATCATCTGACTTTTGCAGACCGATAGATATATTAAAGAATCTCAAATCGCCGATCTTCAAGAAAACATCAAGTCCCAGCAAGAAGAGACCTCTAAAGCCAAAGAGGAGCTAAAGGGTGCTTTGATAGCCATGGAGCAATTGAAAGATGGTTTCAAAAATGAATGCACCAACTGGGAAACTGAGAAGGCTGCTTTGTTGAAGCAGGCTGAAGACGCCGAAGCAGCTCTTAAACCAGTGGCGGAAGAGCTGATAGGGCTGAAACATCAATTGGATGCCATGACTTCTG
Organism: Triticum dicoccoides; assembly: GCF_002162155.2. Taxonomy (NCBI): domain Eukaryota; kingdom Viridiplantae; phylum Streptophyta; class Magnoliopsida; order Poales; family Poaceae; genus Triticum; species Triticum dicoccoides. The sequence goes on from NC_041385.1 coordinate 82,703,032, forward strand.
CAATCTTTGGTAAGTACTTTGTCATAGCCGGTTCGAAAATATCTTGAACTCTGTTGTTTTAACATTAAATTCTTAAACCGTTGCAGGTAATCACATTGCTCATCTGGGCGCAGATATACGGATGAAATTGAAGGTAGTGTACACATTGATTGAGAAATTATATACTGGTGCACAACGAGTCATCTGTGCAGCATCGTACAACAAACCGGCACCAACTTTGATCAAGGATACTTTGGCCAAGCTCTCAATGACTCCAACTCAAATAGAAGAGTTGAAATGGTCTGCTGCCAGGGTTGGTGCTTTGTTAGCGCTGACTCGTGCCAAATCATGGATAGCTGACCTGGATCCAGTTGATATTGCTAAGGGTTATCCGGATGAACAAGAAGACAGATCAGCATTTGATAATGAAGCCCTCAAAACCCTAACCAAGGAGCTGCGTCCAGTAGCAAGTCAATTGGCTGAAGAGGTGAACTTGACGTCTCATCGGTCGTTCTATGACACCAACAACCATCGAGTTGACACTGTTGTGACAGAAGTGCAGAATCTTATTCCGCCCATTCGTAAGCACACTTATGCCCCTGACGTTGAACCGTCGAATCTCATAAATGAAGAGGCCGTCTTTCAAGCGCTAACCCGGATTGACTGGACCACCATTGACTTCCAGCCACTGGGTGGGGAGGAGGAGGTTGAACCGGCGCCTGAGGATCCATCAACTTCACGTCTTCCTGGCAATGAGTCTTAATCCGGCAATCGGGTTATTTTCACAGACTTTGTTTTGTGTAAGAACAATCATTATTTTGGGCCTCAAAGCACCTTGTAATAGGATAGTTAAAATACTTGGATCGACTGCCATCGTGCACTAAGATATGACTTGATTTGATCCACCATGATAATTGTAGTGTTGGCTGATATGATATGTCTTTATAATATTATGGTATACTTATATCTGCATAACAAAAAATCTGTCCGGGCAGTTTACCGCCGGACGGGTCATAATACCCAAAAGAAAAACCTGGTAGATCACCAAAAAAATAGATCATACCTGTGATATAGGCTTGTTGGTGTACCAACTTGACTGTAGTAAGGGTGAAAACCCAATACTTTGAGCAATTGATAGTGTTCACTATGGCGTGCTGGTGTATAATAAGTCATACCGGGTTACGATGAACACCAGATGAGCATTCTGGTGACCTGTAGTCAAAACCAGACCGGGTTACGAAACACCGGTTTAAGAATGAAGATGGTCTGACAACTTGTAGTTGAGAGCCAAGCCGGGTTAACAAACACCGGGTTATTATGATGACTGAAAAGCCACACCGGAGTTTCACTAGAGGCTTCTCTCTTAAAAATATTATACGGTGGGTAAACAAATTACTGTTGGGCAACTAATAGAAAAGCGAATAATCATGACGATATCCAAGGCAATGATCATGTATATAGGCATCACGTCCGAAACAAATAGGTCGATTCCTTCCCACATCTACTACTATTATTCCAAACATCGACTGTTATCCAGCATGCATCTAGAGTATTAAGTTCATAAAGAACGAAGTAACGCGTTAAGCAAGATGACATGATGTAGACAAAATAAACTCACGCATGAATAAACCCCATCTTTTTATCCTTAGTGGCAACAATACAAATATGTGTCTTGTCACTTTGTGTCACTGGGATATAAGTCACCACAAGATTGAACCCATTACAAAGCACCTCTCCAATTGCAAGAAAAATCAATCTAGTTGGCCTAGATCAGAGAGAAATACAAAGCTATAATAATCATGTCTAAAAGAGTTTAGAGAAGACTCAAATAGTATTCATGGATAACCTCACAATTCATCGGATCCCAACAAACACACTACAAAAAGTGATTACATCGAATATATCTCCAAGAACATCGAGGAGAACATTGTATTGAAGATCAAAGAGAAAGAAGAAGCCACTAGCTACGAGCTATGGACCCGTAGGTCTGTGGTAAACTACTCACACATCATCAAAAGGGCGGGAAGGTTGATCTAGAGCCCCTCGGTGGTTGATTCCCCCTTCGATAGAGTACCGAAAAAGGCCTCCAGATGGGATCTCACAAGAACAGAAGCTTGTGGCAGCGGAAAAAGTGTTTTGGGTGGCTCTCTGTTGGTTTCCCGATTTTAGAGAATTTATAGAGGTAGAATTATGTCAAACGGATGCTCGTGGGCCCCACAAGCCACCAGGGCATGCATACCCCCATGGACGCGCCCATGTGCCTTGTGGGCTACTCCTTCATCTTCTGGCCCTCTCCTGAAGTGTACAGGGTCTTTTATGTCTAGAAAAAAATCTCCAAAAGTTTCATGGCAATTGGACTTCGTTTGGTACTGATATTCTAGAAAACCAAAAACACGCAAAAAATAGCAAGTGGCACTTAGCAATAAGTTAATAGCTTAGTACCAAAAAATGATATGCAATGACATATAATTGCATATAAAACATCCAAGATTGATACTATAATAGCATGGAACAATAAAAAATTATAGATACGTTGGAGATGTATCATGGTGTCTTCCCAGTGATGTTGTCGTCAGAGTGGGGTGCAGAGGGGTGGGTCAGATCTATGACCTGCTCGGGTTCGAGTTGAGCCTAGCGGAGTGGGCCATTGCGTGGATGTTCCCTGGAGCGGCTCACGACCACCGCGGCGTGCCTATACCTTGCCCAAGGTGATGGGATGCTGCTAGCCAGGGTTGATGGTGGAGATTTAGGCCGCATTTCTCACTGTTGTGCATGATGAAGGTGGAACATGGCTGTGCGGCTTTGACGGCGGGGTGTTGCGGTGCCGGTGGTGTGAGGCTACAAGGACATTGCTGCCCCAATATTGGAGGTGTGGAGATGTGCAGTGATATGGACGAAAGTCTTGTCTGGTTGCCGGGTCGGCAGCGAGGGCACCCGCGTGTGTCTTTTCCCCTCTTGGAGGCGTCACCGAGGCATGCAACCATCTCCCCCCCTCGCTTGGTGTTGCTAGTTGTCTCTGGGCGAAAGCCTTGATTTGCAGGATCAACACGATGGCGGCGTCCTCAACGTCGTTCCTCTGTTGGGAGCATCATGCCTGGAGACCCGGTTTGGAGGTCCGTCGTTGTGCTCCTCCAATGTTCGTCGTTGTCCATGTTTGATCTACCACGACGCAATGTACAACCGTCACTAGTGATTCGAAGACGGTGGCTTTTTTAGGTCTGATCGAGTCCTGCCATTCACTTGCCACCTCCTTTAGGCATAAATGGTGGATGGTGCATCGACAAGGGAAGCTAGGTGAGAGTTGTTGTTTCTTCGATGGTGAACAGAGTCGGTCAAGAACAGCAAGGTTCTTTCGGTTTTGGGTAGACGCTTTTGTGGTATAGTTGCTTTGTCATGGGTGGAGTGGAGTTCTTGCTACGCTCCTTGTTCGCAGCGAGTTATAGTTGCCCTATATTTGCAATTCACTCTTCTATAAAGGTATGGTACGCAATTTGCGTACTCTTGATTTTTTTTAATAATTTCCTTCCATTCTTTTATCTGTGTATTTATACACACGAACACCCATGTTAGTTTTTCCCCGCGCATGGGAGATACATATTTTCTTTTGAAGTATTTTTTTGTCAAACACTCAAGATTCATCATACATCTATAAATAAGAATAGATAACTTTTTACAGCCAACATTTGGGGAAATGACCTCAAAGCCTTGAGGTCATTGGCCCTGAATCAAGCTTGACAAAGCCCTGTAGAGCCAAATCTAGTGAGCCAAGTTAGCAAGGTGGCATGCAAGCGCATTATTTTGCCATGTATAGTGCATGATGTCAAAAAAGTCACCAGACAGCTTAAAACAAGGGATTTGGGTTTCATGATAAAACTTACTCCCAATAAATGGTTAAGTGAGAATATTCCATTCTGGCAGACACCATTTTCTTGGAAGAGGTGCACAAGGGGGCGACCCAATCTGCATGACATAGGAACAAATAAGAAATGGGCAACTAGCTGCAAGTAACCCAAGTAACTTGGAACTATACCCAACGTTTATGAATTATGATGCCAACTTTAATATGCAATATGAGACAATCACCAATTCATAGTATGCAAAATAACACACATGATCAACTCAAGTCGTGTAACACAAATTAGGTGCAATACATGAGGAAGCAAGAGAAACAACCCACTGCTTCAGGGCGGCGGCCCTGGTCTGGCATGAGCAGACGACTCTCTACCGTGGTGGAGGTCAACCAGGGGGCGGCTCGGCTGTGACGGCTGGTCATGGCGGCTCTCGGGATCCCATGTTGTTCGTGGCGGATCTCGGGCGCGCGGTAGGCGGGTTCCTCTATGGTGGAAGGCAGGGTGTGTTGCGGGTGGTTACTGGTTGCGTGGTGGCAGCTCGTTGCCGGGAGCATAGCTGAGTGTGGTGGTGACGTGTGCTTGCTAGCCTTGTCTCAGCTTGGATCTCGCAGGCCCGGTGTGGGATGGGTTGGATCCGTCTGGATCTGGCCCGAGGCAGTGGGTGCTGGATGTGGTGGACCGGCTGGTTTGGTATGTGCGTGGAAGACGATGCCAGGCGAAAGTCTGCCTCCGGCTATGTTCGGAGCCGGCAGCGGCGGCGTCCGCGGGCGTCGCTGCCTTCTTGAAGGTGCTGCTGTCATGAAGTGCTCCTCTCCCTTACCGTCCGCTGCTCTGAGGGAAACCTCAGATCCGTGTTCTCTCGGGTTGGATGATGACGGTGCATTGCGTCGTTCCCCTCTTGTGGGCATCATTTTGGAACAGGGATCAGCCAGAGAGACTAGCGGTGGTGGTGGTGGTGCGACTGTCTTGGAGTCGATGGTGGTTGTTCGGTGGTGTTCCTTAGGGTTTGGAGGCGGTGCCTTCTTCACCGCAAGGTGGCCATCTGTCTCCCCCTCGTGAGGGTGTCTCGCTATGCATGCTGAAGACCCTCCCATGGCGGCCGATGTATTGCAGCGAGCGTCGTGCTCTTGGTGATGTATTGGTTCATATTTGCTCTTTGATGGCGCAAGATGCCTCCCCAATTTGCTAATCGTCCCGATTTTATGTGGCAGGGCTCCCAGTCAAGGTTCGTCTTTTTGCACTAGTTGATTGTGGATGCTTCTGAGTTGTGCCGTGGGGCTCAGTACGCACGCAGTGCGGTGCGTTAGGTTGCTCACAAAGTCTAGGTATTGTGATCCCTCGACGACAACCCCACAACTATTTGTGTCCTTGTGGTGATAGTCCTTTTAGTTTGCTAGCTAGGTCTTGCCTTATGTTGGCAGTTACATTCTTCTCTTCTTGTAACCTTATTACTTGTACGGTTTTCGGTTCGGTTTTCCTTATAAACGGGTCAACTTGTGTAGGTTTTCGACCCGGTTTTCCTGATAAACTGGATCACTCTTCTGGCATATTGGCCACTTTGAGCAATATATTCAGGTGGAGGGACTCCTCCCCTGGTGATTCTCAATAAAAAAAGATGATGTAGCTTGCAGCATTCTCCCATAAGGTGTAACTCAGCTGGTCCCAGGCAAAACATGATTCTTCAAATATGTTTCTTCAGCCATGAATTTGGTTCCTCACGAACCCTCTAATGTTTCTGAGACGTCAAATATTTTTCTTCAGGAATTAAAAGAATGTTTTTTCTACATTTATCTAAGTTCAATCAATGGGAATGAAAGCACAACCATGTTTTCAAAGTTACAGGATTAAACTTATGTTACTGTGTAAGTGTTCGTTTGATGATGATTATTGTTCACTAGTAGAAAAAGGGTCAAACGTGAAGCACATTAGTGCCGGTTTGTATTTGAGCCGGCACAAATGTATACATTAGTGCCGGTTCCAACGGCTAGTCGGGCCGCTCTCATTAGTACCGGTTCATGGCTAACCTTTAGCACCGGTTCATGCCACGAACCGGTACTAATGAGAGTGGTGGCAGGATGTTGTCAGTCTGGGCCCCCTCCAGCACCTTTAGTACCGGTTCTTGGCACGAACCGGTACTAAAGGTCGTCCTACATAAACCCTTCGTCCACCCGAGCTCGCTCTATTCTTCCCCTTTCCCCTCTCCTCTCTGTTCTTCCCCTCTTCCTCTCGAGCTCATCACACATTTTGCCTAATATTTGTCAAGATTTGAAGGCCCCCATCCATTCAAATGATCACAAAGGTTAGCAACTTTGTCCTTTCATCTCTCATTGCTAGATTAGCTCTTGCAATGCTTTATATAGTTATTAATTTGTGAGTTTAGTAATTTGGGAGGAAATATATATATATGTGCTAGTATTTGATTTATATGCAATTTGAGGTTAAAATAACACTTAGTTTGCATATGTAGGTGTGGTTTACTTAGTGCCTTCTAAATCTCCGTCGTAACCACCGTCGATCGCCCGCATCGTCCCGTTGCCGGCACCACCTTGTGGTGAGCCTCTTGTTCATGAAATTTTATATAAAAAATTGATGTTTGTGTGATTTGGATATATAGTTACTCGTATAATAATTATCTTACCCGTACGTTCTTTGTTATACATAGTGCCATGGTTTTGATATCCGTCCCCGTCGGCCCTCGTCCTTGTTATGATTCGGATGTGGTATATTCTCTTTTAAAACTATTTGTTGCATTTCGTGTTTATGACAAATTATGCCCATCAAGTTGACATAGATATTTTTATCTAGGAGGTATGTGAACCGGAAATTCCAACCGACCCTATTGTCGAGAGGTTAAATTTAGTTGAAAGAGAAAACGAGTACTTGAAAGAAAAATTGAAAAGAATTGAGGGGGAGAAGATGGAATTGGAGTTGCATGTTGCCGATGTCGTTGATGATCACAAGATCAAGAAGGAGAAAATGCGCTTGAAGATTAGAAAGATTAGAAAATATGCCATCGATAGTGCGGCTTGGTATCATTATGTTGTTGGATCAATTGTTACCTTAGTTGCGATCTTGATCACATTTGTTGTTGCATTTAAATGCTTTAGCTAGAGAGTTATTTGTTTGTTGCATTTAAGTGTTGTATGAACTTTATGTATGAACTTGTATTAATTTGGTCTATTCGGTGTTGTGTAATGAAGATGAGCCGGCAATGGATGTACGATGACCGATGCTCTCCCCAGTTCGTTGAGGGCATGCATACTTTTCTGCTTGCGGCTGAGGCAAACAAGCGGGCGGATGGTTTTATGCCTTGTCCATGTGCTGGGTGTAAGAATAGTCGCAATTACTCTACGTCAAGAACCATTCACGTCCACCTGTTTGAGTCCGGTTTCATGCCCCACTATAATGTTGTTACCAAGCACGGAGAAAGAGGGGTTATGATGGAAGACAATGAAGAAGGAGAGGACGACGGCAGCTATCCTGGCCATGGGTTCCCTGAATATGATGATACAACAATGGGGGAAGAAGCTGAGCCGGTAATGCGGGAAGAAGCTGAGCCGGCAATGCGGGAAGAAGCTGAAGAAGAGGCATCAGATGAGCCCATTGATGATCTAGGTCGGGCCATTGCCGATGCAAAGAGAAACTGCGCAAGTGATTTGGAGAAGAAGAAGTTGCAGCGCATGTTAGAGGATCACAAAAAATTGTTGTACCCGAATTGCGTAGGTGAAAAGAAAAAGCTGGGCACCACACTGGAATTGCTGCAATGGAAGGCAGAGAATGGTGTATCTGACAAGGGATTTGGAAAGTTGCTGGTAATGATAAAGGATATGCTTCCAAAGGACAACGAATTGCCCGAGAGTACGTACGAAGCAAAGAAGGCTGTCTACCCTCTAGGGTTAGAGGTGCAGAAGATACATGCATGCCCTAATGATTGCATCCTCTACCGCGGTGAGTACGAGGATTTGAACGCTTGCCCGGTATGTGGTGCATTGCGCTATAAGATCAGCCGCGATGAGCACGGTGATGTCGAGGGCGAGCGCCCTAGGAAGAAGATTCCTGCCAAGGTGATGTGGTATTCTCCTATAATACCACGGTTGAAACGTTTGTTCCAAAACAAAGAGCATGCCAAGGCGATGCGATGGCACAGAGAAGACCGTAAGAAAGACGGAAAGTTGAGAGTACCCGCTGACGGGTCGCAGTGGAGAAAAATCGAAAGAAAGTACGGGAAGGAGTTTGCAGATGACGCAAGGAGCGTATGGTTTGGTCTAAGCGCAGATGGCATTAATCCTTTTGGGGAGCAGAGCAGCAACCATAGCACCTGGCCTGTGACTCTATGTTTGTATAACCTTCCTCCTTGGTTGTGCATGAAGCGGAAGTTCATTATGATGCCAGTGCTCATCCAAGGCCCTAAACAACCCGGCAACGACATTGATGTGTACCTAAGGCCATTAGTTGAAGAACTCTTACAACTGTGGAATGGAACGGGTGTACGTGCATGGGATGAGCACAAACAGGAAGAATTTGACCTAAAGGCATTGCTGTTTGTGACCATCAATGATTGGCCTGCTCTCAGTAACCTTTCAGGACAGACAAACAAGGGATACCACGGATGCACGCACTGTTTGGATGATACCGACAGTATATATTTGAATAGTTGTAAGAAGAATGTGTACCTGGGACATCGTCGATTTCTTCCGAGCAGGCATCCCGTAAGAAAGAAAGGCAAGCATTTCAAAGGTGAGGCGGATCACCGGACGAAGCCTCGCCACCGTACTAGTGCTGATGTACATGATATGGTCAAGGATTTGAAGGTGATATTTGGAAAGGGTCCTGGCGGACAACCTGTTCCAAAGAACGCTGACGGACGCGCACCCATGTGGAAGAAGAAATCTATATTTTGGGACCTGCCATATTGGAAAGACCTAGAGGTCCGCTCCGCAATCGACGTGATGCACGTGACGAAGAATCTTTGCTTGACCCTGCTTGGCTTCTTGGGCGTGTATGGGAAGACAAAATATACACCTGAGGCACGGGAGGACCAGCAACGTATGCACGGAGAAGACGGCATACATCAGGGTCATGCAAGCTACGCTCTTACCAAAGAAGAGAAGGAAATCTTCTTTGAATGCCTGCTCAGTATTAAGGTACCGTCTGGCTTCTCGTCGAATATAAAGGGAATAATAAACATGGCAGAGAAAAAGTTCCAGAACCGAAAGTCTCATGACTGCCACGTGATTATGACGCAACTGCTTCCGGTTGCATTGAGGGGGCTTCTACCAGAAAACGTTCGATTAGCCATTGTGAAGCTATGTGCATTTCTCAATGCAATCTCTCAGAAGGTAATCGATCCAGAAATCATACCAAGGTTACAGAATGATTTGGTGCAATGTCTTGTCAGTTTCGAGTTGGTGTTCCCACCATCCTTCTTCAACATCATGACACACGTCCTAGTTCACCTGTGCGAAGAGATTAACGTTTTGGGTCCTGTATTTCTACACAATATGTTCCCCTTTGAGAGGTTCATGGGAGTCTTAAAGAAATATGTTCATAACCGTGCTAGGCCAGAAGGAAGCATCTCCAAGGGCCATCAAAATGAGGAGGTCATTGAGTTTTGTATTGACTTTATTCCTGACCTTAAGCTGATTGGTGTTCCTGAATCGAGGCATAAGGGCAGACTGGATGGAAAAGGCATGCTAGGAGGGGAACAAATAATATGTATGGACGGACATTCTCTCACTGAAGCACATTACACAGTTCTACAGAATTCCGCCTTGGTGGCTCCGTATATGGATGAACACAAGAATTTGCTACGCTCCAAACACCCGGAGCGGTCTGATGACTGGATTACACGTGAACAAACCAGGAGTTTTGCCAGCTGGTTGCAGACACGTACCATGCATGACACCTCTATTGAAGATGACCTGTACTTGCTGTCCCAGTTACCATCTTCGAATATAATGACTTTCAAAGGGTACGAGATAAATGGTAATACATTTTACACGATCGCCCAAGATAAGAAGAGCACCAACCAAAACAGTGGTGTTCGCTTTGATGCAGAAACCAAGACGGGAAAGGAAACATATTATGGTTATATACAGGACATATGGGAACTTGACTATCGACGTGGTTTAAACGTCCCTTTGTTTCAGTGCAAATGGGTCAATATGACACGAGGTGGGGTAACAGAAGACCCGCAGTACGGAATGACAACAGTGGATCTCAACAATCTTGCGTATGCAGACGAACCATTCGTCCTAGCCAATGATGTGGCACAAGTATTCTATGTGAAGGACATGTCTACCAAGCCAAGAAAAAGAAAAGATAAGGAAGCGAATGCATAGTACGATGAGCCAAAGCGGCACATAGTTCTTTCTGGGAAGAGAAATATCGTGGGAGTGGATGACAAGACAGACAAGTCAGAAGATTATGAAAAGTTTGATGAAATTGCTCCATTCACAGTGAATATTGACCCGAGCATCCCGTTAAATGATGAAGATTTTCCATGGTTACGGCGCAAAGGGACACACGCGAAGAAAAAGTTTCACACCCAAAGATCTGGGATGTGATCGGCTTCACTAGCTATCATCACTTTCTTCTGTGTTTCGCACCGAGAGGGGAATCTCTGTAATAGTTAGGGTAGTTATGTGTTTTGGCATTTGAAACGCGAAGAAATTTGATGTGCAAACAAATTCTTTCATGCCTTTACTAATTTTTAAAATTAAGTTATTCACAAACTAGTGATTCACACTAATTTCAAATAATTCAAAATTTAAACTATTCAAATTTGAAAACTACGGGCACTAACAGAAAGTTTGTAATTTTTTGTACCTAAAACAAAAATGTTCACAAAGAAACTCTAAATACACAAAAAAAACAACACAAAAATAAATAAAGCAAAAAAATAATTAAAAAAAAGCCCTAACAGAAAGTTTGTAATTTTTTGTACCTAAAACAAAAATGTTCACAAAGAAACTCTAAATACACAAAAACAAAAGGAAAAAAGGACAGACCCAGTGCATAGAAGCTCCCACACAAGGTGGGGTCTGGGGAGGGATTATAGGAACCTAGTCTTACCCCTGCAAAGTGCAATGCAGAGAGGCTGGTTCGAACCCAGGACCTCTTGGCACAAGTGGGGAGGACTTCACCACTGCGCCAGGCCTGCCCTCTAAATGCACAAAAAAAACAACACAAAAATAAATAAAGCAAAAAATAAAATAAAATAAAGCCCGCCTACTAGGCCAGAGCGGCCTGCATACGACTAGAAACCCAACCTGTCGTTGGGCCAGGATGCAGGCCCGCAAAGGCCAAGTGGGCCCACAGGGCTGCAAAGAACACGTAGGCCCAGTAAGCCTGCTTTGGAGAGGAGCTCGAGAGAGCGACCGCATGGGGGTTTATAAACCAGTGCGGTCGCCCCTCGACTAGCGAGGTGGGACTAAACTTGCCGCACCGCACCTGCGCCAGCGCACCCCCTTTAGTACCGAGTCGTGGCACAAACCGGTACTAAAGGCCCCCCCCTTTAGTACCGGTTTGTGCCACGACCTGATACTAAAGGGGGTCGCTTCCCGCCGCTTGGCCTGGCCAAAACAGGCCTTTAGTACCGGTTGGTGGCTCCAACCGGTACTAAAGGTGCCTTCTATATATACAACAGCTACGAAAATTTCAGTTTCCCTCTCTGTTTGTTCCTCTGTTTCCGTCTCCGTCGTCGTCGCCGCCGCCCTCGATCGTCTCCGTCGCCGCTCGTCTCCGTCGCCGCCCCCGTCCCCGTCGCTGCCCTCGTCCCCGTCGCCGCCCTTGTCTCCGTCGACGCCCCGGGCCCGTCCCCGTCGCGCCGTCCCCGTCCCCGTCGCGCCGTCTCCGCCGTCGCCGCCCCGGCCGTCGCCTCGCCGTCGCCGTCGCCCGCTGTGAGCTCTCCCCCTCTAACCCCTCTCCCTCGCCCCCGGCGGCCACCATGGGCACCGCCCCTCCCCGAGCCCATACACACACACACACAAGCATGCATGAACACACACACACACACACGTACATATGTATTTTGTATGTTTAATTAGTTTAGATTATTTAGTGTTTAATTAGTATATACGTATTTTGTATGTTTAATTAGTTTAGATTATTTAGATTATTATTTTTTCACTATTATATATGTATGAATGCATGTTAGATGGATATAATTAGTGTTTAATTAGTATGGAATTTTTTTATATAATGTTGTTTTTCAGTTTTTTAATGGATGTATAGAAGTTGTGTTTTCTGTTTTTAGTGTTAGATGCTTAATTAGTATGAAATAGTATATAGATTTTTGAAATAGTAGAAATGTTAGAAATTTTAGTTATCAAAATCCAATCATTAAAAAAATATTACTTTTTGCGGGCATATAGCTAGTATTTGTTCTCGACGATGCCCGGCCCGCATCCTCGCCGTCGACCCGTCCGCGACGACGTCCAGCCAACCCATGTCCGGGACTGGGCTCCGCCGGGCTGGCACTGGGAGGTGCTGCCTGGAGGGGCGCGCCGCTTGATGAGGAACCCGGCCCCGGGTCCCGTCGTCGACCCTGATCTCGTTTGGTGGCGTTCGTGTGGGCCAGTTTCAGTGCGGAGGGACCCGGCCCCGCCGGAGGTGGTACGTTGCCGTGTCAGGGAGGAGAACGAGCACGTCCATCGCTACATGGTTGCGTTAGAGGGTGGCAGGTTCTCCAATACCTGGCAGTATCTTCGGGGATCTCACTTCAGCTATGATCCTCTGAGGGTTCCTTCTCTTTGGGTGTCCACCGCCCGCGCCGCAGGAACCGCGAGTGTCCTAGATTCTTCTGTAGTATTCGATCTTTAATTAGCTAGCCAGTGATGTACTATTCAATATTATATATTATTTGAGACGATGTATTCGAGATTATATCTATTATTCTAGATGAAGTATTCGAGATTATATCTATTATTCGAGACGATGTAATTTGAATACTAAATTGTTTTATATTTCTTTTGAATTAGTTAAATAAAAGCTATGGCAGACAATACCGACAGAGAGGGAGAACAGACCATGTTCGATATGATACGCGGGCCAAATGATGATCAGAATGAAGAAGATTATGACGGCTCGGAATTTCTAAACAACACCGGAGAGGGTGATATGATATTCGATCGCGACGACCGAATTGATGAAGTCATGAACTACGATTATGACGATGACGAAGAACATGTTGATCCTGAAACAACAAAGACCGGCGAGGTATATATATTTATATAAGCAGGTATCTGGTGATCATCACATGTTTTAAATGACTTGAAGATATATTAACGAATCGATCTTTGTTCTTTTAGCCATCCGGATCGAGCAAATCTTCAGGCAAAAGGACGAAACGAGGCCCGAACAAAAAGTTGAAGGAGGGCGTAAAGTACAATATCGAGGCAGTCAGACCTAATGGCAAACCATTAGCGCCTAAGAAGATTGCGGACAAGTTCATTCGTTAGTGCGGAGTTCTTGTGAAGGACCAACTCCCGATCTCCCTTCAAGAATGGAGAGAGCCAGCAAAAGACAAAAGACAAAAAGGCAAAGAGGACGCTGCTCCACGTCCAGATGTTACTTTTGTCGACAAGAATCAAAAAGATCTGCTTTGGGATACTCTCATGGAACATTTCACCCTACCAGATCATTTCACAGAAGCAGATGTGCAGAAAGTCAAGGACGCTGCTCTTAGGAAGATGGCGGTTGCATTCAAGAACCACAAGAATCGTGAATGGGACAAGTACGTCAAGGGAGGAAGGAAGACTCCAGTATTCGAGGGAACACTAGAGAACCAACGTGCTCATTGGGACGATTTTGTGAAATTCAAGGATTCGGAATTAGCTAAGGAACGGTCGAGAATAAACAAGAAGAATGCCGAAAAAAGGATAAGTTCCATAAGCTGGGGCCAGGTGGCTATGCGGTGGCAATGCCTAAGTGGGATAAGTCTGAGAAAGAGATGGAGGATGCAGGTGCCACTCCGGTTACTAAGAGCTGGCCCCCCAGGGTCAGGACTTGGTTCTATGCGCATAGGGGGGGAGTTGGACCCGAAGACAGGCAATGTTTCGACGAGGGCAAGTCTGAAGGGAGCCGACGATGTGATACTTGTTGCAATAGAAGAGGCACGATCGGGGGTGTTCCAGCCCAACAGAGAGAACGACAAGCTTACGCGTGCCCTGGGAAATCCTGAACACCCGGGAAGAACACGAGGCAAGGGCGCTATTCCGTGGTATGAGGGGTTCTCAGACTGGAACACCGACTACAGAACCTGTGCGAGAAAGAAGATTGCGGAGGAGAAGAATAGGAAGATGGAGGAGGAGCAGAGGAAGCGGGACTATGAACGCCTTCAAGGCCTAGAAGCAAGTCAAGCGGAATTGGTAGTCAAATTCCAGCGGCAGCAGGAGCAGATTGACTCACTTACCCAGCAAAGGGGGTCTCAGCAGCTGCAGCAGCTAGCGAATGATCCAGCATTGGATAGCACCGCCCCATCCATGCCGAGAAGCAGCGTGGGTTCCGCCCCGGACGACGCAATGCTGGGTAGATACCCCGTGGATGACATCACGGAGAACACTAGCTGTGAGCTACATGTCAAAATGAAGAACATATCCATGAAGGTGGTGGACGCCATTGCTTTTACAAATCCCCCCGAGGCAACCTTCCATTGCAACCCGATTCCAGCGGGCTATGCTCGTGTCTTGGTTGATGAGGTGGTGGACCCATATTCGGAGCTAGAGCTTGACTATCCTGGAGGTGACGACGAGCGCTTTCTCGGAGACGCCAAACATCGTATCATCCTATGGAAAAAGGATTGCATCATCATTCGAAGGCCACCGACACCGCGTCAGCCGACTCCTCGTCGAAGTCCGCCACCGAGTCAGCAGTCTCCCGCTCCTGCAAGTCCACCAAGTCCGGCAAAGTGTCAGGCCACTCCTCCTCCAAGTCCGGCAAAGTGTCAGGCCACTCCTCCTCCTCCAAGTCAGCCACAGTGTCAGACATCCACTCCTCCTCCAAGTCCGGCACAACCTCAGGCCACTCCTCCTCCAAGTCTGGCACAGCTTCAGGCGGCCACTCCTCCTCGTCCAACTCAGCCCCGTCAGCCGTCTCCGCCGCCTCAGCAATCACAGAAGAGACACCCCGCAGCTATGGTACGTAGCGGTACGAGTCGAGGTAGTACAGGAAGTACAGGCGGAGGCAAGCGATATAAATATGGTCCAAGCCTCACGCCTCTTCCGCAGAGGGCTTATGACAGGTCCGAGGAGGAAATCGCAGCCATATCGAAGTCCGAGGTGGAAGCCCATTTTGCACCGAAACCGCCAACGCCGCCAAGGGAGAAAGTGCCTGAGGAAATGATTGACCACTTCATTCGTATGGCTCAACCACCAGCTCCCAAGCCTGTTGACACAGACTACGAGCGCCGCGTCAGGAAGTTAAATCGAGCACGTGTACGTAAGGAGGCGAGCTCGGGATCGAGCAAACAAGAAGTAGCTGTCAAAAAATGCGGGAAAACCATTCCCCAGCTGGGAGAACAGGCGGCGCAATCGATCCCCTCGCTTGTTGTGCCAACAACACGTGACAGTACACGCGCCCAATATTATTGTGGGCAAACAGTTTACGTTCCTGAGGTGGGTAATGTGGTAATAACGGAGGAGCATATAATGCAGGCTGAAGTTCTCAAAATCACTATTGGACAACTCCTCGAGATCGAGCCCATGCTAGTGCTTAGAGAGGATGAAATAAAACGGAAATATGTCCGGGGCCAACCTTTGGTCGAGCCAGACAAGGTCAAGAACCTCCCAACGAGAATGTATGAATTGCATCAATGGTACATGAACATTACCAAGATTTCCGATCGATTGTCCCTCATGGTGAATGTCAAGGAGGATCATTACTACCATGAGAAAGCTGTGTCCGTTGAGTATTCTGAACTGTTTCAGTTATACAATCAAGACGCACTCGATAAATCTATCGTCAGTTGCTATTGTCTGTAAGTGATTTCTTTCTGTAATTTAAGTCTCAAGCTAGCTGTAGTGATCCTTTTGATCAATCATTACCTGTAATTATCCCCACTATATTCTTTTCTGTGGTATTATATGCAGGATGAAGATGTATGAAATGAGAAAAGGTGGACGCTATGGCATTGGGTTCATTGACCCAAACACCGTTAATGAATACACATGGAAAATAGATGAACGTCAACAAAAGGCCGTAGAGGACAGCATGCTAGAGTTCTTGAAGCGCCTCAAATACAATGAAGATATACTACTTCCTTACAACTTTCAGTGAGTCACACTGTCTTGTACTACAAATTCTCTGTTTTTGCCTACTAGCTAGCTACATGTTTTTGCTTACATATGCCCGCTTAATTAAGACATGCAAACGTGTGTGCATGCAGATATCACTGGGTCTTGTGTATCATTAAAGTTGACGCCGGAACAGTTGAAATACTGGACTCACTACTCAAAGAAAAAACTGACTATAACATCTTGTTTGGGATAGTCAATAGGTAATTTCAATCATTATTAACTATATATCTCGGCCTATTTAGTTCGTCATTTCATGATATGAATTATTTAATAAACCCTTTATTCATTTTCTTTTTCGGCGGGCAGGGCTTGGGCAAGGTTCATCAGGGTCACGGACGACGAATGGAAAGAAAAGCTTAAATGGGGAAGACCCAAGGTAAGTAATTAAGTAGTACTAGCTAGCTAGCTAGCTAGCTGCCATCTCTTTAATTATCATGCTTGATTAATTATTATCTGATCAAATTCCATTCTCGTAAAGGCCCTGAAGCAGGCGCAGGGGACTGATCTGTGTGCATTCTGCGTTTGCGAGAACATTCGCATGATGGCGTCCGAAAGGAGCAGATCTCAAAGACAGGAATGGGTACGCTTGTCAAAACACTATTCACAATTTTTACACCATTATCGATATCTAGTCACACAACTAATACACATGCATATTGATCTCCTTCTTAACAGTTCAGAGAGGTGTGGGCGAAGCTTCTAGAAACAGAGCGCGTAGAAGCACTTCAAGAGGAAATAGCGGGATTTTTGCTCGACCAGGTCATAAATCCGAAGGGAGAATACTATTACTCGCTACCGCCCCCATGAAAACCACTTCCAATTGTCATCGTGCTCCGAAGGCACCAATTAGGCTATAATGCCACTGGCTCCGAAGGCAACATGCATATGTAGGAGAAATTGTATATAGCTATACATGTGTGTATGTGTGAATTAATTAATATGATGGTTTGTGAGACATTGATGATATATATATGCATGATTGGTTCTACTAGAAATT
>NC_041385.1:82720801-82723210 GCF_002162155.2 Triticum dicoccoides
TATATATATATAGGACTCATGTTTTATACTCCCAGGAGTATGTACTCCTACCCCAAATGGATAAGGATAAGGTAAATGGATTAGGTAAACCAACTTGATTATGGCCAAAACGCAGAAACAATAACCGGTACAAGGTGGGTCCACGGGCCTGGAAGGTAGGAACGACCATGTTGGCCCGCTACAAAAAGGGAATCTGTTTAATAACTACAATATTCTGGTTGCCGGAGTATATCCAATTATTTAGGAGTATATCACGTTTTACTTAAAGTGCTTACATTTTTCGGAAGGAGGATTAGAGCACATTGGTGCCGATAAAATGGATCGCATATGTAGCAACTTGGAAGATACCATGGTGTTGTACGTCTCTATTTATGTAGTATCTTCAGTACTGTAGTCTCACTTTTGAAGGGGTATGTACCTCCATTATTTCAAAAAGTGTATACTCCATTTGTGTTGGAATGGTGCATACTATGTATTTTTTTGAAGTATATACCAACTTCTTTATTAGCAGGAGGTATATACTGAAATACTTTCTGAGGAACATAGGTTGTTTTCCCAAGGACTATATACTAATTTATCTAAGGAGTATATGCTGTTTTATGGAATATATAATGTAACTCTTACGGGTATATGATGCTATAAAAATGAGTATGCATTATATACTCCTTAATTAAGGTGGTATATACTTCAAAGGATGATACATAAGTATATACTCCTTTAAAAACACTATATATTCTTCACTGAATTTAAAGCAACACACTTCACTGGATTTAAAGAATTATATACTTCATGGGATAAAAAACAGTATATACCTGAGTTTTCATCTATCACTTTCGCTGAATGAGCACATACTGCTCAGAATTAAAAGGAGTATATACTACCCAGAGATATACGGTATTTGGATGACTAGTACAACTGCAATGAGTAATATATACCAACATAAGTGGTACACTGAACTAAAAGGTATATACCTCCTAATGAACGGCTATCAATCCATCCAAAATAAACATGGATATATAGAGAAACATTATTCAGAAAAAGGGTCAACACACAGGTATTACATATCCTTCATTTGAAGATAATAGTACATTCAGTTTGACTACACACATGGTAACGGAGGAAAATATACAATTACAAATCTGAGTATTTTTTCTCTTTTTTAGAGAGAAGTGATTTTCTCTTTGATCGTCCATAGTTTAGCTGCTGCTTCAGTTGACCATATTGTGTTAGCATCTTGATCATATTATCCACGTGATCAACAAAGATATCAGTTCTCAGAGTTGAAAGATCTCTTTCTCCCTGGCATGATCTGAAGCAAAACAGAGAAAAATTATTAAACTGATTAAGTGTATGCCTGTGGTACTCCAGATAAATACATATGTACCCTAAATACTTGTTGGTTCAAGATGTTGCCAAACTGTATGAGAAGATACAACCATGTCGTACCAGATCTGTGGTGCTTCGTGACCTGATTGAAAGAAGGAATGAGAAAAAGAAGAACAGACAAAGTTAATGAAGCTGTACGAGAATTCTTGCCGTGAGGAATTTATGTAGTGAGACAAATGGATCAGGTACCTAGCATGCGACGGGTGGACTCCAAAGCCAGCTGCTTGTGGTTGGAGAATTAGTAGCAGGCTTCAATATCGACAGGAAAGAACTGGCTCCGCTGTTCTCATGCATGTCGCTCTTCACTGACGCCATGGTAGGCAATGGTCACCCGATTCCGGCTACTTAAACGCCAGCAGAAGCAGAGAAGCGAGCGCCACGTCAATCTTCTTTCGTACTTGGTCGCCATGCTGAAATCAAACCAGATCAATCATGTCACCGCCATTAGCCGGTTAGAAGATGAGCCATACGTGCCCATCGAGCTTCACGCCGACGTCGGCCCCCATCCGTGCGAGCCGCCGCCGCCGCCGCAGCTGGACGCCAATGAAACAGGAGAGATTAAAGGATATAAGCGGTCAAATGAATAGGGTTGTCCAGCGGCAGCTATAAAAACCCAAAAAAATCGGAACAATAGCCACGTTTTCGGTTGAGTTTTTTCATGGATTGTTTTTTTTTTCTAAAATAGAAAAGCTCATTAGATAGGACGGGGAACAAACCAGCAAGCAACACACGTCTCTAGGAGTATGTACTCCTAGGAGTGCCAACCTATTTTCCTACATATATATATATATATATACATATATATATATATATATGCATAACGTGTACAATGTGTAGTATCGTAAAATACCAGCAAACGAAAAAGAATTAAAATGGAAACATAAAATTAAATGAAAAAGAAATCATAAAACTAAAACCCCCCAAACCTTATAGTACCGGTTGGTCCTACCAACCGGTACTAAAGAGCTCCAGGCCCCTGGAGCTGGCTCGTGCCACGTGATTTCCCTTTAGCACCGGTTCGTA
>NC_041385.1:82723424-82756156 GCF_002162155.2 Triticum dicoccoides
TTAGTGCCCACACTTTAGTGCCGGTTATGGAACCGGCACTAAAGGGCCTTACGAACCGGTGCTATTGTCCGGTTCTGCACTAGTGGTTGTTGTGTTTCAATTGTGTTTCTGTGGAACTACAACTCCAACTATCGTGGCTTTATGATATTCGCTCGATGAGTGTCACGCCTAAGCGGTAGCCGTTGTCATTGTACAATGATTAGTGGGACAACCAGAACGCCTAAGCAGTAGGTCGGGCCGGTGACTTCATTTATCGGCACGTGATGTGCGTTGGAAGCATAGGACCAGCAATAACAAGTGGCTCGCCACCCCTCGGATATCATATATCAACCCATTTCCCATGGAGATCACAAATATAATCCAAGCCAATCAATTTGCACCTGAGTTCTACATTGCACCCGAGTTCAATCAAGGAGATGAAAGCACGTCCATGTTTTTCAAGATTTTATGATTTTAATGCTCACCTGGTCATGTATTTGTTTGGCGCGGCTTCTCGTGACTAGTCGGTTGATGGTCGATGTTTGTCCTGGCCACATACTTTCAATTGTGGTTATGTGGAATCACAGTTGTTGTGGGCTCGTGCCTTTATCATATGTGGTCGATGAGTGTCTGAAACACTGATCATGCATGCAACACTGGGCAGGGGGCGTGCACATGGTGCACGTTGGAAGCAAAGGACCAACACTGCCACGACAGTACCAACATGTGGCTCGCCATCCCCCAGGGACCATATATAGATCGATGCCCTAGCAGAAATCCAAACACATTCCAAGCTAATCGATCCACTGTCGATCGTAGTTGCAATCCATCCACAACGGCGATGGCGGAGCTGAAGAGCCGGCGCGTGATCCTGAAGGACTACGTGGAGGGCTACCCCACGGAGGATCACATGGAGCTGCTGCCCGCCGCCGACGTCGACGAAGCCGCGGCCGCCGAGGAGGGCTCGGTGCTGGTCAAGAACCTGTGCCTCTCGTGCGACCCCTACATGCGCCCCAAGATGGCGCGCCCGCAGGAGCAGTGGTACACCGAGGCCTACGTCCCGGGCACCACCATCACCGGCTTCGGGGTGGCCCAGGTGGTCCGCTCGTCGCTGCCTGGCCTCGCCGCCGGCGACCTGGTCTCAGGCGTCACGGGGTGGGAGGACTACAGCGTCATCAAGCCGCCCTTTGCGGGCCAGCTCACCAAGATCCGGCCGGAGGACGGCCTCCCGCTGTCCTACTACACGGGCGTCCTGGGTATGCCGGGGTTCACCGCCTACGTGGGCTTCCACCGCATCTGCGCCCCCAAGGCCGGCGAGACGGTGTTCGTCTCGGCGGCCTCCGGCGCGGTGGGGCAGCTCGTCGGCCAGTTCGCCAGGCTCATGGGCTGCTACGTCGTCGGCAGCGCCGGGTCCAAGGAGAAGGTGGACCTGCTCATCAACAAGTTCGGCTTCCACGACGCGTTCAACTACAAGGAGGAGGGCGGCGACCTCGCCGGCGCGCTCAAGAAGCGCTTCCCCGACGGCATCGACGTCTACTTCGAGAACGTGGGCGGGAAGATGCTGGAGGCCGTGCTGGCCAACATGAAGGTGCACGGCCGCATCGCCGTCTGCGGCCTCATCTCGCAGTACAACCTCGCCGCCGGCGAGAAGGACGCGGAGGAGCTCAGAGCGCGCAACCTGGTGTACCTCATTTCCAAGCGGATCCGGATGCAGGGGTTCGTCGAGCCCGACCACAAGCACCTCTACCCGGAGTACAGGGCGTGGGTGGTGCCGCACATCAAGGACGGCAAGGTGGTGTACATGGAGGACGTCGTGGAGGGGCTCGACGCGGCGCCCGGAGCGCTCATCGGACTCTTCCACGGCCGCAACGTCGGTAAGCAGGTCGTCAGGCTCGCCAACCCTCAGTGACTGACAGATCGCACGCAAGTGTCATTCCTAGGGACCACGGGCAAAGCCAAATAAAAAAGCTAGTAGATCCATGCGCATGGCGCTGGGAAGCTATCATGAGAAATAAATTCCAGTCCTTGTTTACTATTGCCCTTCATTAATCATCGTTTACCTGCTTTAAATTATTTGTTTTTTTTGAATGATTTGAAGATTGTTTATCACACCTGCCACGCGGTTCAAAACTGTTATTTGTTTCGATGTTTCCCATGAGTTCAAATCTCAACAAATCAAAAGTACCTGAATTATCACCCCCATTTTTTTATTATATTCACAATACCAAATGAAAATCATTTATTCAACATAAAATATATTATCATATTGTATTTAGTTGGTATTGTGTATGTTGATAATTTTTATAAATTTGGTCAAACTTTACTAAGTTTGACTTAAGAGAAACCTAATATACCGAGTAAAAAGAAATGGAGGAAGAAATATGCTTCACTTTTAGCACGCACATGTAAAACCACAAGCTTGACAGACCTAACGAAGTAGAACACGCTTTTGTTAGTACAGTGTTGTTTTCTTCTTCTTTTTGCAGGAACTGTTGTTTTCTTCAATAGCAACGCATAGAGTATTATGTACTAGATTTTTTGCCCGGGAAAACTTTCGTCCTATTCATCATCAATCATGGCAGTACAACAAACATCGAAAATTATAAAAAATTACATCCAGATCCGTAGGTCATCTAGCAACAATTACAAGCACTGAAGCAGAGACGCGTCGCCGTCATCATCCCTTTTTAGTTGGAGCCGGACAAAACTTGTTACGGTAGACAGTCAAAAAATCGTTGTGCTAAGTCTCCATAGGACCAGCACCAGAACATTAAGCACCGCCGATGAAAAGAAGCGTAGATTAGAAGTATCCGACCTGAAGACACGCGGTCGTAGATGAACGAACACCGGATCGGATCCATCAAAGACAACCAACGACCGAGTCCCGCGAGATCCGCCGAAGACACACCTCCACACAACCTGACAATGGTAGACACACCAACAAGGCGAGTGTCTAGGCGGGAAGAACCTTATTCCATCACCTGGAAGCCGCCACCCGCCCGCATTATAACTTTGGTTTAATCTGTCGAAATGCCCGTGAGTATGGTCTTAGTGTATGTTTGACCGGATTATTTTAACTTATGTTGTTCCTATGCTTCACGAGACTGCAACTGATATGTTGGATGCGAGACTGCAACTGACATGCTACATGCTGGATGGGGAATAACCAAATTTGTGGACAAAGAGCTACAACCAAGAACAAAGAGTTCATCACAAGGGGGTGGTGTTTAATTAGGATATATACACAAAAGAGGAAACTTCCTTTTGTACAGAACCAAATTATATAATGTAATTGACCACTGTTTCTAAGATCTTCTCCTGTACTCAATGTTCATCATGTACTAAGTACATTTTATTGTGTCACTTATTTTTGAGGGGTAGCTTTATTCATCAAACACCACAAAGTGTGGGATAGAGTTCATCAAACTAGGCTTTATCGTGTCACCTATGTTTACCTTCTTTTTTTACTGTGTCACCTATGTTTACCTTCTTTTTTTAACATAAGCTATGTGGACTTTCTAATTGCGAGCTCAATTATTTGACCCATCGTGTTGTAATTTGTTGCATAATTACATTAAGCACTATTTTCATTTAATTCTTTGTTTGAAAATTTTAAAAACTTATGCCTCAATGTTCCTGAATAACATAACAAATGATGCACGCTCAAGTGTATATTTTAAGACAAGTCTATTTTTTATAAAAATATTTACAATTTGTATCATATGTGATTGCTCAAACCTATAGTTATTAAGAAATGCAAATAGTTACAATATTGCTCAAACAACTGGAGATGAAGCAGATCGGCATTGGCGTCAACGGGAGGCAGAAACCCTAGCCGAGAGCATAGGGGATGTATTATAAAACCAGAACTGGGTACAACGCTCGACTCACTAGGCGAGGCATTGTACTATGACATGTATTCATGGGATCGGTACAGGATATGGGAATAGCAGACTGAACGGAGAGAAGACGGAAGTGTATGCAAGGACTGTTTGTGGATGCATGGTAATACAGGAGGCCTGCATTTTGCAGTTGATCAATTAATCATGTAAAAATAAAGTAAAATGCCCTCTTCAATTCTGTGTAGCAATTTCTGGCTCTTCATGCGCAGTCCATTGGATTTGTGTGGACATGCTTCTTCCAATTTCCTGAACAAATCAGTCCTGCTAGTTTTACTCATATGCACAAGGAAAATATGAAGCGAGAGGTTTTCAATCTCGCACATGCATGAAGACGGGTAACTAGGTGGTCCCCTCGCGTAAGATGAAAGCAGCCGGTAGTTGGGTAGGGTGTGTGTGCATGTTGTGTTGTGCCAATCAGACATTTTGACGCAAAAACGAATACGCAATTTCACTCTGGGCCGCGGCCGCCTGCCGCTTCAATTATCTATCGACACTGCCGCGTTGCCCTCGGGTAAGATGGTGGTGGTGAGGTCACTGTCGCCGATCTCGCAGCAACGAGAGGCTGCAAGTCGATCTTTCTATATGCGTCGTGCGCTGCAGGCCAGCCAAATTTATTGGCACGCGAACGGGAAAACGAACTGTTAAAATATCTGTAACTACCATGCAGAGTGCAGCTTCAATTATTGGCACGTGACGCCCGTGGGGAAGCGACGAACCGACCGGAACAAATGGGCGGACCAGCACCGCCCACCGCAGCGCCCTGGAGCTGGACCACCACGCGCCATCATCGCCCTCGCCATCCATCCCATTCCCATCCATCATCCCCGGCAGGCATCGTATTAATATCCACTCCAAGCAAAATAAAATAATATCCAAAGCAACTCTATTCGCTCTAGATCGTAGTCTTGCAGTCCACCCACGGCGGCGATGGCGGAGCTGAAGAGCCGGCGGGTGATCCTCAAGGACTACGTGGAGGGCTACCCCACGGAGGCGCACATGGAAGTGCTCCCCGCCGCGGCCGTCGACGAGGCCGCGGCCGCCGAGGAGGGGTCTGTGCTGGTCAAGAACCTGTACCTCTCCTGCGACCCCTACATGCGCCCCAAGATGTCCCGCCCACTGCACCAGTCCTACACCGCCGCCTTCGTCCCGGGCACCGCCATCACCGGCTACGGCGTGTCCGAGGTGGTCCGCTCCTCGCGGCCCGGGCTCGCCGCCGGCGACCTCGTCTGGGGCATGACAGGCTGGGAGGACTACAGCATCATCAAGCCGCCATTCACTGCTATACTCACCATGATCCAGCCCGACGACGGCGTGCCGCTGTCCTACTACACGGGCATCCTGGGCATGCCGGGGCTCACGGCCTACGTCGGCTTCCACCACATCTGCTCCCCCAAGGCGGGGGAGACGGTGTACGTCTCGGCAGCCTCCGGCGCCGTCGGGCAGCTGGTCGGCCAGTTCGCCAGGCTCCTGGGCTGCCACGTCGTTGGCAGCGCCGGGTCCAAGGAGAAGGTGGACCTGCTCATCAACAAGTTCGGATTCCACGACGCGTTCAACTACAAGGAGGAAGGCGGCGACCTCGCCGGCGCGCTCAAGAAGCGCTTCCCCGACGGCATCGACGTCTACTTCGAGAACGTCGGCGGCAAGATGCTCGAGGCCGTGCTGCTCAACATGAAGGTGCACGGCCGCATCGCCGTCTGCGGCCTCATCTCGCAGTACAACCTCACCGCCGGCGAGAAGGAGGCCGACGTCGGCGTGCGCAACCTCACCTCCATCGTCTCCAAGCGCATCCGCATGCAGGGCTTCATCGAGCCTGACCACAAGCACCTCTACCCCGAGTACATGGCGTGGGTGCTCCCGCACATCAAGGAGGGCAGGGTCGTCTACGTGGAGGACGTCGCCGACGGGCTCGACGCCGCGCCCGCAGCGCTCATCGGCCTCTTCCACGGCCGCAACGTCGGCAAGCAGGTCGTCAGGCTCACCGCACCCGAGTGACTCACACACTGTACTGTAGTAGCAGATCAACCGCGCGTCAATCATCAAGAATAAAACAAAATCTATTCCCATCGCAATCGCAATCGCATCTTTTTTCAGAGGAATATAAGACTGTTTATTATTGTCACATAATTGACATATCGTTTATATACAATTGAGAAATAAAATAGCGATTGAGCTCTCCCAAAAATCAGAGATCTATTGGAATAAGAATAGCTAGCTAGAGCATCGCTGTCGCGCATCTTGGTGGTGGAATGTAGACGGAAAACTAATTCTTTACAATTAAAAGAGGAGTTACATTGTTAGAGTTTTTTAGTCCTTGCATGTGCGATGATCGGCAGTTTTTGTATTTTTCTTGTCTTATGCACTCCGATTCTTCTCGAGTTTCATCCTCTAGATGTAGTCGATGGAGCTTTGTCGAAATTTTCTGCCTTTTGTTTGGGTGGTTAGGGTTTTTCATTGTGTGGCGAAATTTGGTGTATGGTGTTTCAAACCCATTTAAGGGTTTGAGTAGTCTCCGATGGTCCTGAAATCTAGATGTAATTTTTATTATATTTGATCTGGCTTTTTGACTTTGCACTTGCACGCAACTGCTATCATTATTGCTTAGAAGGGGTAGCTTAGTGATTCAATCTCTGACTATAAGGCATCTTAGTGATTTCCCATGTTTGTTTTGCTCAAATAAAAATAAAATTGTTGTTACTTGAAACCTATTTGAGTGTTTTCTTTAGAAAAGGATCCCGGCCTCTGCATCTTATCATGTCCCAATCTATTGAAATATGGGAGATGCATGTAAATTGTTGTTACTTGCACACACATCAGCTATTTCACATATTATCACACCGTATTGATTCCTAGCTAGAAGTTGTTGTCGAATACATTTTCTGTTTTAACATTCCCCATACCCTATTATGAATAAATTCTGTGGTACAGATTGATTCTTTAAAAACTGTTATTGTCGCCTTTAAGCATGATGACAAGTTACAGGAAAACTTGGTATGTGGTTTCCAGGTTATAGTATTGAATTGAGTGGATGTTTCTTCTATTTGTTATACATTTGTCGTTCTTGAGAATCCACCGTTGGGTAAAATGCTTAGCTCAACAAATTGTCTTGGGCCAGAAGAGATCAGATTATCTTTTCCCCCATTGGCAACTTGGCATCATAGTCATCACTTCTTCCATGTGCAAGTGCCATCATCATCCCTTCTCCCCGCAACCTCGTGGCAGATGAACGCCAACGCAGCTCACACGGTAGTGGCCGTGCGAAGCCACACGAAGATCCATGTCAACCACTCGGCCACCCGCGGTGGGGACAACATGACCTGATTCTTACATAGATTTACGAATGAAAACAATCCAAGCCTGTCGTCATCGCCACCTAGATCGCTCCGCCGCAGCACCAACTTTACAACAACAAACAACCTAGAACAACCCTGCGGACATGCTGGAGAAGGGCCGACTGCCGCAACAATTGCCGCGTCCCCAACATCTTTCACCATCACCACCGACTTCCACTGGCCACCATTGCGACAACCCCCACCATGCTCCAACCAACAACCACTCTAAGAATGATGCCCACAGGGGGAGCATGATGCAGAACTCCACCATCATCTGATCCCAAGGAGGTATGAGGCCCGACCATTAAGCCCACTAACATAAAGCGATGAGTTGAGCTTGAACTAGCAAAAACAAAGTCATTTTCGTAGGCAACGAATTGAGCAACTAGCATGAAAGTTGTTGTGTGTTAGCGTGTCTCATGGCTTAATCTCAGTCACATCCTAACCCTCAGAGTGGTCCATGTGGAGAGCGAGCACCATGGCTCGACGACGTCTCCAAGAAGGAAGAGGCGCCCTAAGGCATCGACTTCGCGTGCCTCGGCCAATGGCCAAGGGCAGAGCTTTCACACAGCGTTGTCTCACCCTGCGCCCACCTGAGCCATGAGACCTTCCGGACCATCGAACTGCCATGTGCTACCTCCATCTACGAGCCACAATTAGTAGCCACTGTGTGGCAATCCCTGCAACTCCCCACACGTCGGGCCGCCTCATGATTGGTCCTCCTTTCTTTCTGTTTGTTCCAGGCTGTGGCTTACTCCCTCCGATTCGGCGCACAATTAGCATTTCTAGTGATCCATGGCGCACACTCTTCCTCTTTTCGTCTCCTCTCTCGATACATTTTTCCTTTAAGATGATGATGAGGACGTTAAGGATGTGATTGACATCATGGGCTTCGATGGTAGTGACACGGTCATCCTTATTTCATCCGACGATGAGGACAATGGTGATACCAGTGCCTCCTACGTGAATGGCGCTTCCAGCGGCAAGGTTGCCATGTGATCACATCCTTTGTGGTTGCCAACTCTAGCTACGGTGGCGGCGACTCTGACAACAACTCCAACTCTGACAACACCACACCTACTCAGCGGAGGCGTCCGGCCAAATACAACTACTGGCATAGCTATGACAGTCCACCTTGTGGAAACCGATGGGAGGCTCCGTAAGGGTTACGATGGTGCGCATGTACTTTCATCGACGCTCTTGTAGGAGCTTTTGAATGGTGGGTTACCGATCCGATGTGGCAACCTGAACTCATGCATCATCGCCTAGAAGAGTAGATATTTCCGAAACAAGTTCTTGGATATGTGCAACAACAAGTGCAATTGCGACTATTGCAAACCGCAAACATGGCAGGAAAATGAACTCTTCAAATAATGAAAAAAGGCATGGCCACGCATCGTGGAACAATCCTGCCCACCCAATAATTCTTTGAGGAAAAAACCGTCAAGCTTGCTCATGGTTAGGCGCTCCCTCTCATTACTCCCAAGTGAATTGGCAGGCTTGTTCCATGATGTGTGATCATGCCTCTGTATTTGAAGAGTTGTTTTTCCTGACGTGCATGCATTTTGCGATAGTCAAGCTTGCACTTGTTCTTGCACATATCGAAGAACGTGTTTTGCAAATATCTCCTTTTATGGGTGATGATGCGTGAGTCCAGGTTGACACGGAGGATTGGTGATTAACAATTCAGAAACTCCTCCATGAGTGTCTATAAAGTACATATGTGCCATCCTAATCATTGTGGAGCATCCCATCGGTTTCCACAAGCCTGGTACTGTTGTTGCTATACCAGTAGTTTTATTTGGCCGACCAACTCCACCAAGCTGGTGTGATATCATCGTCGAAGTCATTGTCGGAGCCGACGTCGTTGTCGCTGCCGTAGATGGAGCTAGTGAACACAAAAGACGTGGTCGTGGGAAGGCCTTAGTACTAGAAGCATCATTCGCATAGAAGGCACCGATATCAACATTGTCCTCCTTGACCGATGAAATGAGGAGTCTCACTACCATCTGGGTCTATGATGTCAATCACGTCCTTAACATCATCGTCATCGAAGAGGAAAACTGTATCGAGAAAGAGGAGACAAAGAGAGGAAGATTGGATGCCATGGATCGCTAGGACCGCGATTGTCTCGAACACTCATATATGTACACTACAATGAGGCTGAAAGGCAATGGAGGATGGTGGGAATGAGAAAACTTTGTGCTGACAGATTTTTACAATTCGTTGCCGCATTCCCTCCCCTTGTAGAAACTAAAGAAGGAAGGAGGCAGATGAAAACATGGATCATATCCATAGATGGGCCGACCATATCAGGGCACCACACTACGTGCATGATCCTTTTCTTGTATCACGTACGCCACTACGTGCATGATCCTTTTTCTTGTATCACGTACGCCAAAAAATCAGTGACAATAATTATTGGTGCCATGCTTTCTAAGTACATGGAAACTACAAGCAGCAAGTATGGGGAAACACTCGCTTGTTCCACTACTGCTGCTTGGCCAAAATTGCGAACATCATTAAATAGGTTGTCACGGCTGTCACTAATTGATTATCAGACCTCCATGCGGAGCATTTTGAATGGTAGGAACTCGACCAATATTGTGCTCTTCCCGAAGAATGATGGAGCCAACGAGATCGTTGACTACTGCCCAATTGGCCTTATACATGCCATTGCAAAGATTGTGGCTAAAATGTTGACCATGTGACTTGCCCCTCACATAGATGCCCTTGTTTCCAATGCCCAAAGAGCCTTCATCAAGACTCAAAGCATTCATGATAACTTCATGCTTGTCTGCAATTATGCATGTTGGCTACACCAACGGGAAAAGCCTTCAATCCTTCTCAAGCTTGACATTACAAAGGCTTTGACTCTGAGTATATCTTCGACCTTCTCCAATGGCGAAGCTTCCCCCTTCGCTTTCACAACTGGATTGCCGCCCTTCTCTCCAAATCTTCCTCAAGGATGCTTCTCAAAGGTGTCCCCGACACTCCGATTCACCATGGTCGCGACCTCAGATAGGGGGACCCCCTTCCACCATTGCTCTTCATCATTGTAATTGACCCTCTGGAGCACCTCTTATAGTTGGCCATTGAGTGTGGGCTTTTGCATCCTTTGGGAGGCAATGGTTAGATGTTCCGCTCCTTTATCTATGCTGATACACGACCATATTTGTAGCCCCGGTCAAGGAGGACATCCAGGCCCTCTCCACCATCCTTAATAACTTTGGGTGTTTAGCAGTTTGCCCACACGCCAGTTTTCACGCATGCAAAGGGGCTGGTGTGTGGGCGTTTATCAGTTCGCCCACACGCCCGTCTCCTCTCCCACATACCAAAGTTGTTAGTTGCCATGTGTTTTGCAAGGTACTTGGCAACTGCCCTAATGTGCTTGTAAGCAGATGGCAACTCTCTCTTTACCCGAACATGGTATTTTTCCATGTCTTTTTGTAGTGCCACATGGCAACTGCCCAGTGTTAGTAGGTGGCAACTCCTAAAGTTTTCAAATCATGGCAACTGTAGTAGACCAGACCATACATGGCAACAACTGCAGTTGTCCAAAAATGGCATCTGACACTTGACCTGAGATGGCAACTGCAGTTGAGCAACCATGGCAACTGTAGTTGTCAGACATAGCAACTGTAGTTTAGCAACATGGCAACTACAGTTAAACGAACATGGAAGAGGGTCCGGACCATGGCAACTACGGGGATGCGTAGTGACTGTCATGCGGGGCGTGCGGGAGCGTGAGGTAGGAGGCCGGACGTACGGGCGTGTGGGCGTTATCTAGTTGCCCACACGTAAGCGTGTGGGAGGGACCGCGAGGCAAAGACCGGGCGTGTGGGCATTACTTTGTTTTGCCCACATGTAGACATGTGGACTGGTTCTCTTAGATGCCACACGAAACATGTGGCCAGACCCCTTAACGCCCATACGCGTGGGTGTTATCGGGACCCAAAGTTTGTCCATTTTAGGAGGAGGTGGAAGGAAATGGCACGGCGAGATCCACCTACCGGAGTTGAGAGAAGGTGGAGGAATGGTGCGACGAGTTCCTTGGATGGCTCGCTGGCGGCGGGGGTAATGGCACCATGCAGAGACAATCCCTGAGCGAACTAATTGAAAAAGCGACGTGGCAGCAACCCATGCATCAAGATTTGCGCATCCAATCCAATGGTCGGCAACACGTTTGATCCCAAATAATAAAAATTCTATGTCAGACTGTTGGACGCGACTCGGTGGCACACGTTGGCCAGGTAGTCAATCAGGGCACACACCCGTAAAAGGAAACCCCTTGCCAGCTATCATGTATGAAAGGAAAGTGATGTCCCCCTCCTGTAACTGAAAGATGCCAAAAGATTATGTCCCCACCAAATCAAGGACCGAATCAAAATGCCCACACGCACCTTGGACGCCGCTGCCCAAAAGCAGCGTCCACCCTATGCTAACCACACAAATATCTGGACCCTTCTCCCTTGCTTCTCCTTCCTCCCCCTCGTTTCCCCCCAAGAACGCCATTGACACTGGATCCAGATCTCCATGGCTACACCTGGAGTTTGACCAAGCCTCCAAAAATCCATAAGAGAACCTCACGGAGAAACTATTGCCCCTCTCCCACCACCTCCCTCGCCAGGCCTGCCCCCTCTCCTACTTCTGGTGGTATGTAAAATCTTCTTTCTTTCCCTCATGGCCTCCCCATTGCTGCAGGAAGAAAAAAAGGAGGATGCATAGAATTGTATACAAGTTCCATGCACAGGGTTAGCAAGTCAAAAAATACATCTGCTAAGTCACATAATTTGTCGGGTTAAAATTGGAAGAACATAGGGACAAAAGAGGAGCATGCATATGATTGTAGACAAGCTGCAAAGCAGGATCTGTTTTCCCCCTAACAACACAACATTGTTGGGCAGTTGAAGTTACACTAGTTTCTTGTCAGGCAGGTTGATGTTGCAACCTATGCATTAACAATGTTAATTTCGAGCAGATAGTGTGTTTTAGTTAACAAATACTTTGTCAATTTCAACTCTCAGGCAAGTTTGTCTATAGGGGTGGCAAGTCTAACAAAGATTTCCTAAGCAGGCTTTGTTTAACATACCTAGATTACCATGAATTTTCAAGGTGTGTTGTGTTAGTCAGGCAAGTTCATAATGCAAAAGTAGGCAATACCAAATGTTTTCCTCGGGTAGAATATGTGTTTTGAGTAATAACAATGTTACATTTTTTAAGATGTCATGACAAAGTTTCATCTATGGGAGGGGGGTAGGCAAGTTGATTGGATTGAAAATTGAGGTTCTTTTGCGCCTCAACAGCACGAGATTGGTTAAGAAGTGTTTTATCGGAAAAAACATAACTGTATAGGAGCTAGGATCTAGCTAGGTTATTTGCTATGTAGTACAATGCAAAGCTGTTTCTGAAAAATGCAGGCAAGTCATGTTCTATTTTCAGGCAAGTACTGTTCTACTGCAGGCAAGCCTCAAGTCATGTTCTGTAAATGTAAAAATTTGGGCAAATACTATAATGTAATGCAGGAAAGTCATGTTCTACTGCAGGCAAGTGGTGTAAAAAAGAACTTCTTAATTCAGTAATCCAGAAAAATATAGGTAGAAGAACAGATAGTAGTACCTAATAAGATGCCTTCTTTTGGACATTGTGAAATGTTGAAGATCACCTGTAAAATTTCATGTATAGGGGGGTAGGCAACTTGATGAGATCAGCAGGCATACCCTGTTTGGCGCCAACAGCAC
This sequence comes from Triticum dicoccoides, assembly GCF_002162155.2. Lineage (NCBI taxonomy): Eukaryota > Viridiplantae > Streptophyta > Magnoliopsida > Poales > Poaceae > Triticum > Triticum dicoccoides. The sequence continues at coordinate 82,736,376 of NC_041385.1, forward strand.
GGGACTTGGTTAGAAAAACTATGAAAATGTACATAACTGTAGGACAGCTATGTTCTAGTCAGGTTTTTTGCTGTGTAGAACACTAGTAGAATAAAAAATACATTTCCCAGGCAAGTACTGTAACATAGAGAAAAATTACTCTGTATGCAAATAAGTGTACTCCTTCCATCCCAAATACTTGTTGGACAGGTGTATAAAATTGGATGTATCTATAACTAGTACACGTCTAGACATATAAATTTCTCTGACAAGTATTTTGGGCCACTTGGGGTATAATGCAGACAAGTCATGTCCTATTTGTAGGCAAGTGTTGTGACATAAAAAATGTGGGCAACTACTGTAATACAAATGTAGGCAAGTCCTGTTCTACTGCAGGCAAGTGCTGTAAAAAAGTTCTTTATTCAGTAATGCAGAAAAGATATGTAGTATGAGAGAGGTAGAAAGAAGTACCTATTAAGTTGCCTTCTTTTGGACTTCTTTGCTAGCTTCACAACCTTACTACCAATAAAAAATGGTACTTAGTAATTGTAAAACCTGTGGCAACCCTGATAGAACTTTGGCAGAAGTGAACCAAAAAGCTATGAGACATTAGGCAAGTGAACAACATAGTAGTATAAGGATGTTATGCAAACGAGTCATACAAAGCTATGTCATGTCCAAGCACGCATGTTCGAAACACATATCACATATGGTCCATGGCATCACAAAAATGCTAACGAATAAAAGAAAAACTACATAGTATTCTTCTGCCTTCTTCATGTTTGTGCATTTGGAAAGTGGAGATATAACTGCCAGTATAACTTCAGCAGACGCGAAGAAAATGGAGAATCGTAAGCCATGTCTTTCGCTTTTTTGCATTTCCTGATAAAGAACAAAGGATAAAAACAGAAAAACATTAAAAAGAGCCACTGTTGGAGAATGAAGGGCATTGAAAGGTATTAATGCAAGACAAAAAAATGAACATTCATTATTTTCATGAAATCTGTATTGAACATTTGCTTCTAGAGTTGCCTTCATTTATGTTATTAGTTGCTTGGAAAATCATTATTTGCTTTTTTTATCAAACAGGTTTGCGATGATTGACTTAAATGAATTGCCTGATGATGATGGTCACTCTGAAGTGCGTTTTATGGGTGGGAACCCCATGTACTGCACGCAGCCTAATGCCCCACAACCTGGTGGTGTCTACAATGAGGTTGTAGGGGAATCACCTATTCCCATGAGTACCCAACATGCTCCTGTTGTGCCTGAAGAAGCTATGCAGACAGAAGGCGACACTTTTGATGACACAACAACGTTTGGTGAAACAGGTGAAACTATTGGACAAGGGGTTGTGGGAAATGATAATGACGATGAAGCTTGGTCCCAACCAAGAGAGCCTTTCATAGGCATGAGGTTTGATACTCTTGAGTGTGCTCAAGAACACTACAATGCCTACGCTCTCCCGACTTGGGTTTTCAATCAAGATGAACACTTCTAGGAAAAACACAAAAACTGGAAAGTTGGAGACACAACAATTTGTTTGCAACAAGTTCCGAAAACCAAAAGTTGATGATGGAGGTGCAGAAACTGTCCCTGCCCTAGATGTGATTGAGGACACTAATGGAGATGCAGAAGATGGTGCGGACAATGAGATTGTCTTCCTTGATGATGAGTGCAGGAAAAAAAGAAGTCCAAGAAAAGAAAGCGAGATACAATAGTGCAGACAGGGTGCAGAGCAAGGATGGTTGTGAAGCTAAAGGATGGTCATGGGAGGTGGTTTTCTTTATTGCTGAACATAATCATGCATTGGTTGATAAGCCATCACTAACTAAGTACCTTCGATCACACCAAGGGATCCCTCCAGAAGAGAATCTATTCCTAAAAAATCTTCATAATTGTAAATTGACCACTGGTGTGTGCACTTTTAAAAAATACATTTTCCATTACTACATTAGCATTCCAAAAAATCTGCATTTACATTTCATGCAAAAAAAACACTCTGCATTTACAGCTGCAGCAACTAGTTGCAACCCAAAAAAACTTGGGAAGAACAGCATCAACAACTAGTTGCAACCCAAAAAATACAGGCAACCTGGCAGCCATAGGTTAAGCAAGTTGGGTATGCGGCCTTAGAAACTTTTGGATTCTACTAGGTTGGCAACCTGACGGTTATAGGTCAAGCAAGTTGTGTATGCAGCTTGACCAACTTATGGTTCTCTAGTAGGTAGACAACCTGACAGTTGTAGGTCAAGCAAGTTGTGTATGCAGCCTGAGCAACTTGTAGCTTCTACTAGGTAGGCAACCTGACAGTTATATGTCAAGCAAGTGGTGTATGTAGCTTGAGCAACTTGTGGTTCTCTAGTAGGTAGGCAACTTGCCAGTTATAGTCCAGGCAACTTGTGTATGCAAATTGAGCAACTTGTATATGTCAAGCAAGATGTGTATGCAACTTGAGCAACTTGTGCATTGAAGCCTGATTTTTTTTGGCTGCCTTTGTTGCAGGTCGTATGATGAACATCATGTCTGAATTTTATGGTTCAGAGCTAATTGTGCCTTACACAACTAAAGCGATATCAAATCTGAAATCAGGCTTGAATAAGTTTGACAAAAAGGAGGGAGATATGATTGAGACAGTTGCCTACTTCAAGGATCAACAACAAAATGACCCTGGTTTTTTCTACAGGGTCAAATATGATGAGGAGGATAGGGTTGTCAATATGTTCTGGGTTGATGGAGCAGCACGTAGGGCGTATACTGAGGCTTGTCATGATTGTGTCTCTTTTGACACAACATACATGACAAACATGTATAACATGCCATTTGCGCCATTCATTGGTATCAATCTCCATGGAAAGTTGATCATGTTGGGGGTGGGTTTGTTAGGCAAGAGTTGGAAACAAGCTTCGATTGGTTGTTTGGGGCATTTCTTGAAGCAATGAATGGTCGAGCACCTGACAACGTCATAACTGACCAAGATATTGCAATGGCTGAATCGATTAAGAACATTTTCCCTAGAAGTGTGCATCGGCGATGTCGTTGGCACATCATGAAAAAAGCTCAAGAGGAGCTCGGGTCAATGTTGGGCAGGAAACCTGGTTTGTCAAAGGATTTCAACACATGTGTAGACTTTAGCTTCACACCGGAAGAAGTTGAGGCAAAATGGGATGCTCTAATGATGAAATATCAGGCTGCTATTGGCACACACTTTGACAAACTCTACGAGTACCGTGCAACATGGGTGTCGTGCTACTTCAAGCACTGGTTCTACCCATTCCTGCAATTGACACAAAGAAGCGAGGGGTTCAATGATGTGCTGAAGAGGTATGTGAACCCACATGGCTCTATCCTAAACTTTGTGAAGCAGTATGAAAAGATTCAAACACATATGCTTGTGCGGGAGGGTGCGCAAGATTATAGGACAGATGTCGGTGTACTAGAGTAGGGGTACCCTAGTATCCCGAACTTGTGCATGGGCAGTTGCAGCACCCCGCGGCAAGGCTTGCCGGGTGACCGCCAAGGTCCTCCGTGGTTCCTTTGGAGCCATTCAAGAACAAAGTATTCAAGCCAAGGAGACAAGGCCCCGGCAAGAGGAGCTTGCCGGGAAGGCCAACCAAGGCATCTCAAGGAACTTGCCGCGACGCGCCACGCGTCTCGGCAAGGCCCGATGAGCGACAAGCTTCCGGACGCGACAAGACAACGACCGCGGCAAGGCGCTTGCCGCGGCAAGCTACCACTCTGTACCCGCGCTCCAGCACATCCACCAACGTGTCGCCCTGGGACCTTTCCAGGCGCGCGTGGCAAGAGGCTGTGCAGCCAGCGGTGCGCGGTGGCAAGCGATGCTGACAAGATTGCCATCGTGGCGAGCGGCAGTGTCCCTGACGGTCCCTTTTTGCACTATTTGGGCGACGTAGACGGGCATTTAATGCCTTTGTCCCCTGCCGTGAGGGTTAGGTATGATACACTATACAGGTAGTTGTACCAACCGCAATTCCTTTTCCATTTTTACCCTTGTCTACGTTGCCACCTGTCGGAGACCCCTTTAGCATATAAAAGGAGGCCCATGCGCAACGTAGAGGGGGGTTCGGTTCGAAGGCAGAAAAACACTCACGCTCGGTCTCGTTAGCAGCTAGTGTGTACTGTAGCACTCAGCGCTCCCGAGCAAGAACTCAATACACTCAGACATGCAGCAGTAGGAGTGTTATCTCTCCGGAGAGCTCTGAAGCTGGGTAAACTGCTCGTGTGCTTCGCCTCGATCCGCTCTTCGTGCGATCTCCGCCCCCCGCCGAACCGAAAGGGGCTCGGTCCGCCGGTCCCATAGGTGTTCGTGGATCAGTTTCCCCGACATCTTTGGCGCGCCAGGTAGGGGAGCGTCGAGGTTGTGTGAACCTGATCCGGCGTTCACACGAGCTAGATCTTCATCTTCTTCATAGACATGCCACCGAAGAAGAAGGCTTCGGCGACAGCTGTTCCGGCCACGTCGATCCCACCATCACCAGAGCAAACGGGTGGTGGGGTAGACGCCGGCGGAAGAATGGACATCGACGAGGGAGCTCACGGTGCTGCCAGGTCCAAGGACAAGGCTGCGCAGACCTCGGTGTCCGTACATGCACCGCGCCCATCTCAGGAGGCGTAGGACCGACAGCGTCATGGTATTCGCAGTGCCATACGTTTGTTGGACCAAGATCGAGCTAGTGGATCTCGGGGTGCTCAAGACCAGCATGCACGCCAACATGCTGGCACGAGCGAGACACGGTCGCCTGGACGGGATACTGCTCCTTCTAACATAGTTAGAAGTCCGAGCATATCCCGCTCCTCGCACCGTTCGCCACTGCCGCCCGCCACTCCAGCAGAAGCTTTGGCGCGAGCTCAACTGCCCCTGGATTACCCTCCAACGGCAGACAAGATAGATGAATGGAGGGCCACCATTCAGAGTCTCATCGGCTTCGCCAACGGCGACACTCCGCGGAAGCCGAGTACATCGCTGCCGCGGCAGGACTGTCAGGCACGAGCCGATGGCGACAAAACCGGTGGGGGTGCAACCACCATACACTCTCCACCCCGAAGGCCAAGATCACTGACTCACCGGATCCACCTGGACAGTGACTCCACCGCATCATCAGATCCGCGAGCTCGTCGCGATCAGCGCCAAGTTCTTCACGAACGACAGCAAGAAGACGCTCGTACTCGCATCGAGCGCCGAAGAGAAGCGCGGCGTCAATCGGACCAGCGCGCTAGGCCCTCTGTCGACATGCATGCACCAGGGGAACCAGGCGACTTGCCGTATGCGGTAGGTTGCCCTGCGTTCACTCGTGAGCTGCGGCAAGTCCAGTGGCCCAGCACGAAGAATTTCAAGCCAGACGTACCAGAGAAGTACGACGGCAAGTCATATCCGTCGGAGTTCCTCAGCATCTACACCATCGCGGTGCAAGCTGCCGGGGGGCGGGACGACAAGATCCTGGCCAACTACTTCCCGCTGGTGCTCAAGCCCAATGTCAGATCCTGGCTCATGCACTTGCCGGACAACTCCATATCCTCCTGGGCAGACCTATGCCATCAGTTTGTCGGCGCCTTTACAGGCGGCCACAAGCCTCATGGCCAAGAGAGCGACCTTCATCTGCTCGCCCAGAAGGAAGGAGAGCCCCTGCGCAAGTACATTCAAAGATTCATCCGCATACAGCACAACATCCCAGATGTCCATCCTGCCGCGGTAATCAGCACGTTCCATCAGAACGTGCGAAACCGCAGGATGCGGGAAGAGATGGCGATGTGCAAGATCAGAGACGTCAGTGAGCAATATGCCCTGGCCGACAAGTGTGCACGTGCTGAGGAAGGGAGGAAACTCCCCGAAGAGAATACAGAAGCAGGAGGATCTGATAGTGAGGAGGCTGCCCCGGCAAAGAAAAACCGGCGGCGGAACAACAGGAAGAAGAAAGGCAAAGATGTGCTAGTCGTTGAGCAGTCCGGCAACGGAGGTGGCGCCAAGAAAGCCAAAGCTGGTAGCTCCGGCGAGAAGATTGCTGCAGGCACCAACTACCAGGCTGTGGCGGTCGCCGACAAGCAGGACGGCACCAACAAGCAGTACTGCAAGATCCACCGCACCAAGGGCCATGACCTCCAGAGCTACAAGAAGGTCGAGCAGCTTGTCGATCAGCAAAAGGTTGAATACGAGCGACGTGACAAGGAGAAGGCCCAGGAAGGTGCTGGAGGAGCCGGCAAGAAACGCCCCGGCCGAGGAGGACGCCGCGGCAAGGCCAAGCAGCGGCAAGGAGACAGACCTCCCCGCGGCCGCGACAAGGATGAAGATGACGATGATGATGAAGATATGGATGATGAAGAGACCGATGAGCAGGAGTTCCAGAAAGCCACAGAGGTCCTGTGTGTTGACGGTAGTGCTTCTCTGCATACTTCACACCGCCAGCTCAAGCAGTGGGTGCGGGAAGTCAATGCGGCAGAACCACCCATCGAGTCATGCAAGCCTCTCAAATGGTCCAGCACACCTATCATCTTTGATATTGAGGACCACCCTGATCGCATAACTGCGGTCGGGTGCTTGCCGATGTTGGTTTCACCAACTATCCGCAACCTCAAGGTCACTAAGATGTTAGTTGATGGCGGGGCCGGCTTGAACCTGATCTCCTCCGCGGTACTCCAGAAACTCCAGATCCCTGATGGCGAGCTCGAAGAGACCGGCACACTCCAAGGAATCAATTCGGGAAGGAGCAAGCCGAAGGGAAAGATCACGTTGCCGGTGACATTTGGCAGCGAGTTGAACTTCAGGACTGAGAGGGTCACTTTTGACGTTGCTGACTTTCCATTGCCTTATAATGGGATACTCAGCCGTCCAGCACTCGCCAAATTCATGGCAGCCTCTCACTATGCATACAACATGCTGAAGATACCAGGCCCAATAAGTGTCATCTCTGTCCCTGGCGACAAGAAGGATGCTCTTATCTGCGCCGACAAGATCTACCGGGAAGCAACAGCCGCAACAGATCGCATGTCACTTGCCGTTGAAGCTCCCGGGGTGAAGAAGAAGACCAAGTACGGCAAGAGTTCTGATGCCTACTCCGGTAAGCGCACCTCTTCAGAGTGATGCGCTACCGTTGAGGATGCACCATCGAGCTCCACCGGCAAGTGTAAGAAGACAATGGCAGCTCCACCAGAGACCAAGAAGGTGTCTGCCAAAGAGGATGGCACTGGTGGTACCTTCACCATCAGTGCCACTCTCGACCCTAAATAGGAAAGCGCGCTCGTTGCTTTCCTATGGACGAACGTCGACGTGTTTGCGTGGCAACCGTCTGACATCCCCGGTGTTCCCAGGAAAGTAATCGAGCACCATCTTGCCGTCTGTCCTCATGCGCGGCCCGTCAAGCAGAAAGTCAGGAAACAGGCAGTGGAGCGCCAAGAATTCATCGCAGAAGAAATCAAGAAATTGGAAGCAGCAGGCCTTGTCAGAGGAGTGCTCCATCCTACGTGGTTGGCCAACCCTGTAGTCGTGCGCAAGGCAAACGGGAAATGGAGGCTTTGTATCGACTTTACCGATGTCAATAAAGCTTGTCCCAAAGACCCATTTCCCTTGCCGCGCATCGACCAGATTGTTGACTCCACGGCCGGATGTGACTTGCTTTCATTTCTTGATGCATACTCAGGATACCATCAGATCTTCATGACAGAAGAGGATGAGGAGAAGACCGCATTCATCACCCCATGTGGCACATACTGTTTCGTACGGATGCCTTTCGGTTTAAAGAATGCTGGTTAAACATTTGCAAGGGTAGTCCATGACGCTTTTGAGCCACAAATACACAGAAATGTGGAAGCCTACATGGATGACATAGTGGTCAAGAGCAAGGACAAGGTGACTTTGATTCAAGATTTAGACGAAACATTTACAAATCTGCGCAAGATCAACCTCAAGCTTAATCATGAGAAGTGTGTGTTTGGAGTCCCCTCCGGCAAGCTTCTCGGGTTCTTCGTGTCTCAGCGGGGAATTGAAGCCAATCTCGACAAGATCAAGGCCATTGAGCAGATTGAAGCACCAAAGCGCGTCAAGAATGTACGAAGACTTGCCGGTTGCGTAGCTGCTCTCAGCAGGTTTATCTCTAGGTCTGCTGAGCGCGCCTGCCATTTTTCAAAATATTGAAAAAGGCAGGTCCAATGAAATGGACTCCGGAAGCGGAGGCTGCACTGCAGGACTTAAAGAGATACCTGTCCTCCACTCCAACACTTGTCGCACCTAAGCCACAAGAGAAGTTGCTGCTATATATAGCGGCAACCAATCAAGTGGTTAGTGCTGCGTTAGTAGCGGAGAGGGAGGCGGATGATGAGCCAGCAACCACGGTAGATGCATCCAGCGACAAGCAGGGGACTTCACCGGCAAGCTCTGGTCCCGACAAAGATGGATCTGCGCAGGCGCGTGAGAAGATGCAGAAAAGAATGGTGCAGCGCCCAGTTTACTTTGTCAGTTCCCTTCTGCAGGGGGCTAGGTCAAGGTACTCTGGTGTGCAGAAATTGCTTTTCGGCCTTCTCATGGCCTCGAGAAAGCTGCGCCATTACTTCCAAGCACATGAGATCACAGTCGTCACTCGTTTTTTGCTGAAGAGGATACTGCAAAATCCAGAAGCAACAGGCAGGATTGTCGAGTGGGCACTGGAACTGTCAAGCTTTGGTCTCAAGTTTGAGAGCACTTCAACTATCCAAAGCAGAGCATTGGCAGAGTTCATAGCAGAATGGACGCCAACACAAGATGAAGAAATTCCAGAAACGAGCATCCCCGTCAAGGAAGCAAGCAAAGAGTGGCTGATGTACTTTGATGGTGCCTTCTCGCTGCAAGGCGCCGGTGCGGGCGTGCTACTTGTCGCACCCACCGGAGAGCACCTCAAGTACGTAGTCCAGATGCACTTTCCCAAGGAGCAAGCAACGAACAATACCGCAGAGTATGAAGGTTTTCTTGCCGGTCTCAGGATCGCAGCAGACCTTGGGATCAAGAAGCTCATTGTTAGGGGTGACTCACAGCTTGTCGTCCGCCAAGTGAACAAGAATTATCAGAGTCCGTTGATGGAGGCTTACGTTGATGAAGTGAGAAAGCTAGAAGAGCACTTTGACGGCCTACAGATGGAGCATGTTCCAAGAGCTCAGAATGACATTGCCGATGGCCTGTCAAAGTGCGCCGCACTTAAGTTACCTGTGGAACCAGGGATCTTTGTGCTCAAACTGACTCAAACGTCTGTAACGCCATCAACTGGATAGAGCAAGAAGAGGAAGTTGATTTCTGGTGACTATTTTCCGGCAGAGCTCCCCAAAGCCGCCGCCAAGAAGGTCCTCAAGATCAACACTAAGGGCGCTGAGGAGCAGTCTGCTCCGGCAAACCCTAGGGTTTGTTCCGTTGAAGCAGACGCTCCCGACAAGTTTCACTCCGGCAAGCTTGTCGGGGAACGTCAAGCTCCGGCTGAGCCGCAGGTTCTCGCCGTAGAAGCGGATGTTCCCGCAGCAGCAGATGTGCCTTTAGTCCTTGTTGTCGAGCCGCAAGCTCCAGCATGGGCACAGCAAATTGTCCGTTTCCTTCAAACAGGAGAACTTCCCGAAGAGCAAGAAGAAGCGGAAAGAGTAGCCCGGCAGTCAAGTATGTACCAGTTTGTCGACAACACACTGTACAGTAGAAGACTCAACGGCGTGAAATTGAAGTGTATTCACCGGGAAGACGGACAAAAGCTGTCGGCAGAGATACATGGAGGCATATGTGGTCACCACATTGGCGCAAGAGCACTTGCCGGCAAAGCGTTCCGGCAAGGTTTCTTTTGGCCGACAGCCCTCCAGGATGCAACTACACAAGTAACCAAGTGTGAAGCATGCCAGTTTCATTCCAAGCCGATACACCAGCCAGCTCAAGCTCTCCAAACGATCCCTTTATCCTGGCCATTTTCGGTCTGGGGGCTCGACATCCTCGGCCCCTTTCCCCGAGCTGTCGGGGGCTTTGAGTACTTGTACGTTGCAATCGACAAGTTCACAAAGTGGCCGGAAGTGGAAGCAGTGAGGAAGGTGACAGCACAGTCAGCAGTCAAGTTCTTCAGGTCGATTGTTTGCCGCTTCGGGATCCCTAACAGGATCATCACTGACAATGGCACGCAATTCATGAGCCGCACCTTCATGTAGTACGTCCAAGATCTTGGCACCAAGGTCTGCTTCGCTTCTGTTGCTCATCCGAGAAGTAACGGTCAAGCGGAGAGGGCGAATGCTGAAGTGCTGTGCGGGCTCAAGACCAGGACTTTCGACAGGCTGCGCAAGTGCGGAAAGAACTGGATTGAGGAGCTGCCGGTGGTTCTTTGGTCGATCAGGACGACGCCGAATCGAGCCACTGGCTAGACACCTTTCGCTCTAGTCTATGGAGCAGAGGCAGTTCTCCCCACGGAACTCGTATACGGGTCACCTCGAATGCTCGCTTATGATGAGCTTGAGCAAGAGCAGTTGCGACAAGATGACGCGCTGCTCCTTGAGGAGGACCGTCTTCAGGCCGCTGTACGAGCTGCTCGATACCAGCAAGCTTTGCGCCGCTACCATAGCCGCAAAGTTAGTGCCAGAAGTCTCGAGGAAGGCGACCTTGTTCTTCGGCACGTTCAGTCCGCCAAGAATTCCAACAAGTTGACGCCGAAGTGGGAAGGCCCTTACCGGGTGAAACGAGTCACTAGGCCTGGCGCTGTCCACCTTGAGACCGAAGATGGCATTCCGGTGAGCAACTCCTGGAACATTGAGCATCTTCGTAAGTTTTACCCATAAGGCGCGGTTGCCGGAACCTGTTCCGGCAACCACCTTTTGTACAAGTCTTGCCGATGTTGCATGTAATCCTTTGTACGAAGCCGGGCGCAGACCCCATGCATAAGTAAAGCACATGTGCTCCGCACATCTTGTCAATTTCATGCTTTCTACTTTATTTTTGCATGCGTTATCTAACACTTTGTGCGGTGCCTACCCCCGGTAAGCATTAACGAGCCGTAAGGCTCCATATCTTTATTTTCTCTTCTTTCTCTTTCTCAAAGAAAGGAAGGTTCCCTCGCCCACAAGTTTGCCGGGGGGAAAGGAGAAGATAATGGTGTGGACCAAGCGCCGTTCGAGGAAGTTTCGCCTTACCGGGAAGCAAACGACAGAAAAGCTAAGTCGATAAAGTTTGAGCAATCAGTTTTAAAAATTTTAAGTTATCCTCCTCGAACGACCGTGCTTTGTATGGAAAACCTGTGCACGCAGGAACCAACTCGTAGTTAGTTGCGCCCTTACTTTGTTTCGAGTCCGCTCAACAATTTAAGTGAGCTGCGGCCAGTTGCGACAAGGTTTCTTGTCAGTAGCGGCACCGCCAGCAGGCTGCTGACGTCCCGCACTCAGCGCTCGCGGCAAGGGTGCCTGCGCCGACAAGTTCCCTAAAAGCGTAGGGCAAAAACATACAAAGAAGGAATCAAGTAAAGGAAATAACATAGCAATCGCTACCCAAAATAGAGTCATATTACAAGATAGCTTGTCGCAGCTCTAATAGATTGTTCTCATAACATGACCAGCAGCGACAAGAAAAAGAGAAAACGGGCGGCCTAATCTACGCGATCGCCCTCAACCCTCTTGATCCCGCTCACCTTGTCCACAATGGGTGCGACAAGGGTCTTGAGCGCTTCCAGATCAGCATCCGACGGCAAGGTCCTGAGGACGTTGGTGAGGTTGAGGCCTGGGTTGCAGAAGGCCACCTTAACCAGCACCTTTTGAAGAGCTCCAGCGCAGATCTTGCGCGACTCGTCGGCCAGCTGCTTTGGGATCTTCTCCCGGAGTCGCTGGAGGGCCGTCGCCACGCCTTTGAAGAACAAGCTGAGCTTGGCGCTGGGTTGGAGCTGCTCATCGGAAGAATACCCGAGATCCTCCATCCCCAGCTGCGCCAGCTCCCCGTCGATGGCTGTGGCAACATCCACGAGACCCTCGGTTTAGTGCTCCACATTCTCCCTAAAAGCGTCCTGGGCGGCAGCAACACTCGCCAGCAGTGCCTCGTCGGCCTTGATCTTCTCCTTCAAGGCCACCTCCTGCTCCCTGGCGCCGTCCAGCGTCTTGGTCAAAGTAGTCAGCTTCAACTCAAGATCTGCGTTGGAGTCCTTGGCGGCGCTAAGCTCCTTGCTCCTCTCGGCGAGACGACCCTGCAGCTCGCCGTGGGTGTAGGCGTCCTTCTCGCGCTCACGCTTGAGCGCAGCAAGCTCCTCGCCGCTCACCTTGAGATCGGCCTCCAGCTGCGCCACCTTCGTCTCCAGCTCCTTCTTGGCGGCCTCGGCAGCTGCGGCAGCATCCTCTGCTTCCTTGAGAGCCCCGCCGAATGTTTGCTCGTGCGCGGCAAGCTCCTCCTCGTGGCTGTCAAGGTTAACCTTCCGCTGCACCAACTCACCTTCCTGCACAGACAGCTTCTTGGCAGCAAGCCGCTGTTGCTCTTCAACTTTAGCCTTCTCGAGGAGGAAGGCTTTCCGCTCCTCGGCGAGTCGCTCCCGCTCCTCTGCCAGGGACCGGAGAGCTTCCTGGTTGAAGCCCCGGAGTTCCTCCGCGCGTTTCTCGATGTCCGCTCTCGCCTTCACGACAAGCGCTTCTCGGGACACCAGCTTGGCCTATCGGGCACGGTAGAGCGACAACAGCCTCCGCAGCAGCTGCTCCTCCTCAGGCTCGCCCCTGCTGCTGCTCGGCGCGTCGACCAGCGTCAGCCTAGCGGAGGCGAGCAACTCTTCATCAAAGGTTTCTCCTTCGATTGGCGCCCTAGAGCTCGACGCCCAGGGGAGCTTGATGAAGATGCCATCGCCGGCCTTCAAATAGGCGCCGGGCTGGGGCTCTTCGGAGCCTGACGCTGCAGCAGCGGTGGAGGGATCGGCGGTCGGCGTAGCGCCTGACGCTCCTGCGGCCTCGGGGCCGTCAGTGCGGTCGCTGGACCCCTCGCCAGCTTCTGCGGCGGCAGCTTTGGCGGCCTCTTCGTCGGCGGGATCATCAGCGCCGGCCTCTTCTTCGGTGGCAGCGGCGTCGTCGGTATTGCCGCGCGCGTTCTCATCACCGGCGACCTCGGTTTCCATCGGCTCCATGGCAGATGGATCTGGCGACCGGAAAAGGGAGAAAAGTCAAGCAAATATTCAAAAAGAAAATCAGAAGAAGAAGAACAACCCAAGGAAAGTTTTCAAGCAAGAGGATTACCTGTACTAGGATCTACAGCCATGGTCTCCACCACCGAGGGGTCGCTTGTGTTGTCCCTTGCCGGAGAACTGTCCCTTGCCGGAGACTTCTCCCTTACCGGAAAATTCTCCCTTGCCGGAGAATGCTCCCTTGCTAGGGAATCCTCCCTTGGCGGTGTAGTCGAAGCAGAGGGCATGTCGGGAGCGGCTTCCGGGCACTCCTGGTGAGGCTGCTCCGCTCCTACGCAAACCAATAGTCAGATGTCAGCAAAGAAAGAGCACCCATGCGCACCTAACAGCAGGAAGTGAACCATATACTTATGCTGGGGGCTGCTTTGGGGAATAGTTGCCGGGTCCGGCAAGGTGGTCTCGGACACCCCCCCCCCCCCGCTGTCGCATTGGGTTCGTCCTCGATGACAATCACCGGGACCTTGGCTCTCTTCGCCGCTCTCTGGGCCAGAGTCCTAAAAAGGAATGGGTTCAGAGTAAAGCAAATCAGATACAAGACAAAACAGCAAGAATTGAAGAACTACAAGTACAGCAAAGAATCTTACTCTTCCTCTTCCTCGTCGGAGCTGAGCGCGGAAAGGTCGAAGTCCGGCCCACCTTCGGCGCGACAAGGCGAAGGAGTAGGTTCCCTTAGCCGCTTGGCGGGAGCAGAAACGGTGGTCCAGTTGCCGCAGCGGCGTGAGGTGCTCCCGCGGCATCAGTGCTTGCCACGGTGGAGCGCATCGCGCGGCGCGGCGGCTGTTGACCCGTCTGCCATCCCGCTACGACCACGGCCTTGCGGAGACGCCTTCTTGGTGGGGCTGGGGGCTCCACTTGCGGCGAGCTGTCTGAAGGTTCGGGCCCGACAAGCTCTCCCTCGCCGGGCTCGCTCGACTCAGCGTCAGGCCCGACAAGCTCTCCCTCGCCGGCAAGCTCCTCTCGCTCGGCAAGGCTTGCCACCACTGCTGCCTCTGCCTCCTCCACGGTGAATCCAAACTCGCCCGCGGCAGCTGCTGCTGCCACCTCTTCCAGCCTAGTGGCGATGCGCTGCATCTCCGCATCGGTGGTGTCGCGAGTAAGGCTCTTCTGTTCATCGGAGCGGACCGGCACTTCTACCAAGCCATCAAAGAACTCCCGCACGATGTCGTCTGCAGGATCTTGCCAAGTTGGGACAATTCCATGCGAATCGCACAGCGGCATCATTGCACGGATGCGGTCGAGCGAGGAGTTGTTGCACAACGGAACGACACCCCTCGGCAACATGAATGCTTCGGGATGTTGAGGATCGCGCTTGAACAGTTCCAGGAGCATCGCGTCCAGTTCCAGGACAGTGAAGTTGAAGTTGAGGCCCGGGGGCAGCCTCATGATATCCGCCGCATTCTGGAACTCCCAGGCGGGTCTCCTCCTCTCCTACAGGGGGTGATGTGGCGGCAGAGAAAATCTGCGCCAACGGCGCCTACGGTGAGCCCGGCAAGCCTGAGGCGTAAGATCCGGGTGACGGCAATCTTCATCCTATCGTCTTCCGGGGCCACGTTGCTCCAATCGTTGCCATGCGCTACTGGGGCTTGGCGCTGGACGGTAAATGGCTGCGGGTTCTCCTCGACAATCCAGCACCAGTCTGCTCTCCATTCCTCCCACTTGCTGCGGAGCTTCCCCTCCAGATAAGCTTCCTTCTTGCCAGCTCTCGAGATCCAGGCGATTCCGCCGGATAAAGGCTCCCCTCTCTCAACTCGGGGCATAAAGAAGTGGCGAAAAAGAGCTACATTTGGATGGACTCCGACAAAGTTTTCGCAGAGATGTGCGAAAACTGCCATGGTCAGAACGGCATTGGGGGTGAAGTCAAGGAGGCGGAACCCGTAGGTGTTCATAATATCGCAGAAAAACTCAGAGAAAGGCGGGCAGAGCCCGCAGTAGAAGAACAACGCGAAGAAGGGATATCCATTCGGAGCCAGTTCCGAAGCGGCAGCTGAGAGTACCTTCGTGCGCGGATGCGCTCGCGTCTCCGTCGACCAGAAGAGGTAGTAATACTCCCTCAGCTCCTTCGCGGCGAGCTGAGGGGGGAAGATTGCCCGCTCCTTTCGCAACGCCACGAGCCGCTGCGCCTCGGCCGACTTCACAACCTTCCCGGCTTACGGAGCCATGGCGAAGGTGGTGAGAGAGATCAACGGCGTTGGTGGTGCCGGTGGCGATGGGGGGCAGAGCGCTGCTCTCTTTCAGCTTTGGGAAAAAGGGGGGAGCGGCGGAGATTGTTGAGATTGGAGTAGTAACCGACGAGATGGGCGAACTGCCCCTGTTTATAAAGAGGGAGGGGGCGGATGTTTCGTCTTTCCGACTAAAGAAACCACCCATGATCTCTCCCACGGCGCCGCATTCGACGCGTGCCGTTCGGGGAGGGCGCGGTGGATACGGAGTGAGATACGGCGTAACCCAGGCCACGCGTGCCTGTGCCCTGTTTTGGGCCTGGCCCAACAGCGCTCGGCACCGTGTGTGGCCCAGGCCCGGGGGCTCCTGTCGGTGTACTAGAGTAGGGGTACCCTAGTATCCCGAACTTGTGCACGGGCAGTTGCAGCACCCCGCGGCAAGGCTTGCTGGGTGACCGCCAAGGTCCTCTGTGGTTCCTTTGGAGCCATTCAAGAACAAAGTATTCAAGCCAAGGAGACAAGGCCCCGGCAAGAGGAGCTTGCCGGGAAGGCCAACCAAGGCATCTCAAGGAACTTGCCGCGACGCGCCACGCGTCCCGGCAAGGCCCGGTGAGCGACAAGCTTCCGGACGCGACAAGACAACGACCGCGGCAAGGCGCTTGCCACGGCAAGCTACCACTCTGTACCCGCGCTCCAGCACATCCACCAACGTGTCGCCCTGGGACCTTTCCAGGCACGCGTGGCAAGAGGCTGTGCAGCCAGCAGTGCGCGGTGGCAAGCGACGCTGACAAGATTGCCATCATGGCGAGCGGCGGCGTCCCTGACGGTCCCTTTTTGCACTATTTGGGCGATGTAGATGGGCATTTAATGCCTTTGTCCCCTGCCGTCAGGGTTAGGTATGATACACTGTACAGGTAGTTGTACCAACCGCAATTCCTTTTTCCATTTTTACCCTTGTCTACGTTGCCACCTGTCGGAGACCCCTTTAGCATATAAAAGGAGGCCCATGCGCAACGTAGAGGGGGGTTCGGTTCGAAGGCAGAAAAACACTCACGCTCGGTCTCGTTAGCAGCTAGTGTGTACTGTAGCACTCAGCGCTCCCGAGCAAGAACTCAATACACTCAGACATGCAGCAGTAGGAGTGTTATCTCTCCGGAGAGCTCCGAAGCTGGGTAAACTGCTCGTGTGCTTCGCCTCGATCCGCTCTTCGTGCGATCTCCGCCCCCCGCCGAACCAAAAGGGGCTCGGTCCGCCGGTCCCATAGGTGTTCGTGGATCAGTTTCCCCGACAACAGAGCACTTGCAAACTGATTTGTGGTCACCTTTTCCCATTGAGAAGCAGGCGTATGAAACATACACTAGAGACTTGTACAAAAAGTTTCGTAATGAGTTTGAAATGATTGGGAGGTACAATATATGCCCCCGGGGTGCACATTTATTTGATCTTGAACCTAATCAAGAATGGGTTGCTAAATATGGGGATATGGACTATTTTGTGTCAGTTGAAAGTGATGCAGGCAACTACACTCGCGAGTGCTGCAAGATGGACAGAGATGGTATCCTCTGCTGCCATATCTTGAAGGTATTTACCCACCTTGGATTGGATGAAATACCAGTGCAATACATTCTTTGGAGGTGGACTCCCCTAGCAGTTCCTGATGCGCCCCCGCTGTCCAAGAACAAGCAGATGAAATGCCCCCTTTGTCAAAGAGGCAAATGTGACATATGAACCTGCAGATGGATTTTGCAAGCTTGGCCAAACTTTCCTGTGCATCCGATGCTGCTGCAGAAGTTCTGAAGAAGCATATGCATGCAGCTCGGACAGAGCTTACACACCTAAAATTGACCAAGAAAAAGAAGCCCCCAGCGGCTACGCACGCCAGACGCACTCAGCCTGAAACAGCTACTGATGCTCCTCCTCAACCACCATTGTTTTCGGCGCAAGCACCTGCTCTAGCTCGTAGTGGGAATACGCAAACAACTACTAGTGCTCCTCCGCCGCCACCGCCCTCAGAGGGTGCTGGAGGCTTAGGTGCTCCTATTCCACTGCAGCCTGATAGCCCTCAAGGTTCTGCAGCTACTCCAACTATTCCAAGGGACCCACCGAAGTCCAACACGAAAGGGAGAGCGAAGTCTAAACGAATTGAATCAGCACTGGAACTACACCCCAAAAGGAAGAACAAATGTAGTTTCTGTGGTTCTGTTGACCACAATGCAGCGAGCTGTGAGGCAAGGTTGGTGTGAAGGCCAAAGAAGGAAGCGAAAAAATGGGAGCCAAATGAGGATGGAGTGAAAAAACGCCCCCAAGTTTTTTTGTCATTGTTCAATGAGAAAGCTCATGAAACTGTATTGACATTTGGGGAAACTTAGAACTAATTTGTGCCCTGGTTTATACTTGGTGTTGAGTTTTCATTTGTCCTTGTTGCGACCATATATACGTTTTCCCATGCTTAAGCAAAGTAGAGTTGGTAAACATTTGCGCAAAACGGAGGCACTATTTTCTAGCATTTCTATAACTACTTGCCTGCTATTCTTAAATAAGCTTGTCTAGTTTCAAAAATATTTCTTGCATTCCAACTTTGAACAAGTACATGAACTATGATCCCATAGGTGCTTGCTGTTCAAAAAAATCGAATGAGTGCAAAAAAAGGAAGGTGTGATAAACATACCTACGGTAGTTCCAGGATTTCCTTACAAGGAGCTTTGTTGCGAATATCTGAGACCCAGATGCTTGTCAGCTGCTTCCTGATATTTGGAATATCACTTGGTTCGTATTTTGGAACAGCCCTAACAACCCATTTGTTGGTGTTCGTCAGCCCGTAAATGCCACAGTCAGTGCTGTTTGTAACACACAGGAGGCAAGAAAAACTTGTTTAAGAAACTGCACATAAGTAAAAACTGGTTTCCGAATAATTGATATTGGGGAAAGTTGCTTACTCATTGTTCTGCCTCGGGACATCGATGTTGACTAGTGGAAACTTATCTAGCACAACACGTGAGTGGCCATAATGATGCTCCCATAAACTACGAACAATTGCTACTATCAACCTAGCGTTCTTGTCCAAGACAGCATTATCTAGTGTCCTCCAGGAATCAAGGACTTCAAACCTCTTGTCTCTTATGTTCAAATTGAACACCCGGTAATGATTCCCCGATACTGGTTTTTCTAGGTCACTGTTCTCTAGGATATGAAACATAATCTAGATAGAAAAGCATTTCCAGAAAAACAATATGAGATGCTTGTAAAAAATATGAGGCAATTTGAGAAGAAAGTACTCAGAAAAAGAAAAGAGGGCAAACACTTTTTGGTGAGGCAACTACTGGTTCAGGTAATTCGAGCAAAAAATAAAAAACAAGCAACTTATAGCTACAACTGAGGCAACTACATTTTTCATAGCAGGCAGGTTTGTGGTTTTCTTATGTTTCATGTTACACAGGTTCTTTCCTCGAAGCAAGGTGCAACAAATATAAAAAGGTTAAGACTGAGGCTATCTATAAAATTGAGCTAGACATGTCATTCTACAGGAAAAGAACATGAACAACTTGCCAACTATATTTGATGCAAGAACTTGCAAGATGATGAGGCAAGTACTTGTAATTGATGAGGCAACTACTGGTTCAGGTAATTCAAGCAAAAAATAAAAAGCAAGCAACTTACATCTACAACTGAGGCAACTACATGTTTCATAGCAGTCAAGTTTGTGGTTTTCTTAACTTTCATGTTACACAAGTTCTTCCCTTGAAGCAAGGTGCAACGAATATAAAAGGGTTAAGACTGAGGCTCTCAAAAAAATTGAGCTAGACTTGTCATTCTACGGAAAATGAACATAAACAACTTGCCAACTATGTTTTGAGGCAACAACTTGTAAGATGATGAGGCAAGTACTTGTAATTGATGAGGCAACTACTGGATCAGGTAATTGATGTGGAGCATCCTTCGGTCATCCCCATGGACCTTCCATCGTCTCACCAAGCACCAAGAGGACCCATGACTAGAGCACGAGCTAGAGCTCTCGAGACCGAGGTGATTTCTCTCCTTAGTGATATCTCATATGATCCTCTCAAGACATGGCTACTACCTAAGTCCGGAATGTTGCGCATGAAGATGGTCAAGACCCCAAGTCCATGGAAGAAGAGAACCAACGGAAGAAGGCGAGAACAACCTCCAGCACTGGACATCTGACCATGGCCCCGGACATCCGGCCCCTGGAGATCTACATGGCCAGGAGTATGCAACAGAATCTACAGGGACCGGACATCCGGCGTCCAGCCCGGACATCCGGCGCTCCTCAGCGGAATTCCGGCCTCTAGCCCGGACATCTGGAGGCACCATCCAGGGAGCATAGAAGGCTGCCCAGATAGCCCGGACATCCGGTCATCACCCCGGACATCCGACGCCTCCCGAAGCCCCGGGCATCTGGCCCCTCCGCCCGGACATCCGGCGCCGCCCATCCATAGAGCAGCACGGCCATCTTCACCAGCCCGGACATCCGGCCCTTCAGCCC